>NW_026623548.1:134491-140540 GCF_030028575.1 Malurus melanocephalus
CTGTGCTCGGGGCCGTGCTCCCCGCGTGCCGCGCCGGGTGCCGGAGCTGTGCCGTGACTCATGCACACACCACTGCTCACTGCTCCGGCTGTAAATTTAGAAACCCTTGTGTGGAGCAATTTTGGAAGATGGTTCGATGCAGAAATACTTCTGCTGTTGTCAGATTTTATTTTTTTTCTCTGCTCCCCTTCCCCCTCCTCATCCCTTCTTCTCTCACTCCATTTTTGTGGTTTTTTTTTTTATTTCCCACTTCCTATGAATGAAAAAACCCTGAGAATATCTATTCAGACATGTACCTGACCTTGTGTGCTGCCAGGGAAGGGCAGGTAAAGCCAAAGGTCCTGGCAGCTCTKCGTCATTGGGGACAATGTGGCAGCCAACACCTGGGTCAGCACAGTGGGAAGGGACAAGGACCTCACGTAGCATTCCAGCTCCAGCTGGGGGTGCAGAGGGGATCCTGTGGCCTTACTCTGGGAGGGAGCATGTTCCTCTGCTCATGGAATTGTGAGTCCTGAGCTCTGGTCTTCTCAAGAATTTGGTCTCCTCTTGATGCCTAAATCTGGCTACCCTAAAATGGAAGCTAGAAAAAACCCAGGAGAATAAAAGCAATTCTATTTATTATTGCAGGGCCTTGAGGGCCATTGAGGGCAGGCCCAGCCCAGCCAGGGGCTGCACCCACAATGGACAATGGCTCAGGGGTTTTTCACCCTTTCTCACTTTTGTCCATTTGCACATCGGGCTGAATCCTCCAATTGCAGCTGCAGCCAATGCAGTCATTCACTCCAAGTTGGCTCCCCCAATTCTCTGTTGTTTCCATCTCTTGGGGCCTGGCCCAGGGAGGTGTCCTTGAGTTTGGGGCTGGAGAGGAATTGTTTTGTGTGGAAATGGGAGAGCAGGAGCTCAGCACTGTCTGTGGAGTCTGGAGGTAAACACTGAAGAATTCCAGGGTTACAGAGACAGGGAAATAGAGAAGCTGAAATCCCAAGGCATCACTCTGAGCACGAAACATCGGGTGAGAGCCACCCCGAGGTGACACCGGGGTGACCCTGGGTGCTGTCACTGTTCACAGGAGCTACAAGGTCCGGTTCAACAGCGTCTCCTCCTACTCAGACGCACGGAAATCCTCCGGTGATGGCCCCGAGCCCAGGGACAACTTTGAGAGCACGGGGCCCCTGGCGAATGTCAGGTAACGGGGACGGAGTGGCAGGGATGGGGTGGGAGCTGGGGCTGCGTGGGGCCGAGCACTGCCACCTCCCCTGGGCGATGTGCAGACTCCTCCAGGCTGCCGTGGGTGGTGATGGCACAGGAGGGGACAGGAGGGGACAGGAGGAGCCGTGCCAGTGTCCCTGCCAGCCGGGCAGCCGCAGCAGTGCCCGCTCCCCGCAGGTTCTCGGTGTTCGGGCTGGGCTCCCGCGCTTACCCCCATTTCTGCGCCTTCGCCCGCGCCGTGGACACGCTCCTGGAGGAGCTGGGCGGCGAGAGGATCCTCCGCATGGGAGAAGGGGACGAGCTCTGYGGCCAGGAGGAGTCCTTCAGGACCTGGGCCAAGAAGGTCTTCAAGGTAACCCGAGGCTGCCCTGGTGCTCCGGGGAGGAGCAGGGGGACAAGGACAGAGAGCGGGATCCAAATCCATCCTCCCCTTCCCCACACTCTGGCACCACCCCAGAGGTTCTCTGCATTTTGGTGGGGCCCTGGTTCATGCACCAAAATGTCACCGACATGCTGAACTCCTGTGTTATCCCAGATATCTGGGAAGGAGAGCACCACGAGACGCACCCGTGGCCCCTGATACTGCCCTACAACTTTGSGGGCTCCTTGTCCACGTGGGTTGGGATAAGGGGGTCAGCCAGGGCCRGGGGGGTGCCTGAGGGCCTGGTGCGTGCTGCAGGCAGCGTGTGACGTGTTCTGCGTGGGGGACGACGTCAACATCGAGAAAGCCAACAACTCCCTGATCAGCAACGACCGCAGCTGGAAGAGGAGCAAGTTCCGCCTGACCTACGTGGCCGAGGCCCCAGAGCTCACGCAAGGTACGCCCATGGGGCAGATGGAGAAGTGACAGGGGCAGAGGGGCTAAATCCCCTTTTTTAAAAGCTCTGTCAAATTCCCAGCATTTCAGCCCTGCCTTTCCCCCCACCCCATGCCAACGGAGCTGTCTGTGGCTGTCCCAGGCTCCTTGGGCTGCTCCCACCTCCCTCTGACCAGTTCCAGCTTTTCTGGCCAGTCCCAGCCCTCTCTGGCCCACCCTAGGCCTCTCTGGCCAGTCCGAGCTGCCTCTGGCCGATCCCAGACCCTCTGACCAGCCTCAGGCTCCTCTGGCCAGTCCTGGCTCCCTCTGTCCAGTTCCAGACCCTCTGTCCAGTCCCAGCTCCCTCTGGCCAGTCCCAGCTCCTCTGGCCAGTCCCAGCTCCCTCTGGCCAGTCCCACTCCCTCTGGCCAGTCCCAGGCCCCTCTGGCCAGTCCCAGCTCCCTCTGGCCAGTCCCTGTCCATGTCCATAACGCAGATGTTTGACCACAATCTCCCCTCCCTCCTCCTGACCCCGTTTTTGAAGCTCTTTCCAAGCTCTCCTTGTCCGAAGCCGAGCGTTGTGGAATGAAGGCCGCTCTGGCCCATGCACTCCTGTCCCCTCAGCGTGGCTCCTGCGGCCCAGGATCTGCCACASCACCTCAGCTCTGCCCTGATCCTGCTCTCCCAAGCCTGTGGGCACCGGGAGGGCACAGCCTTGAGTCCCGTGGGGTGGTTTTGGGGTCCTCCTCGGTTGCTAAAAACAGCGACGCATGCTCGGTTCTCCTCCAGGGGTTTTGACCCCTCGGGCCTGCAGGAGGGAGGTCAAACCCCTGTGGTCAGCTCTGGTCTGCAAGCCCAGCCCCACAATGATCCTACAAACTGGCAGAAGCCTCAGCCATGCTCTGCTGAGCCCCTTCCCTGGCTCTTTTCCTCCTCAGGGCTGTACAGCATCCACAAAAAACGCGTCTACGCAGCCCGGCTCCTCACGCGCCAGAACCTGCAGAGCCCCAAATCCAGGTAGGAAACGCYGCTGTCCCGGGAGCTGAACCCGCTCGTGGGACACCAAAACAGTGCTATGAGCTGGGATCCACCTTTGTGCAAACCATGAGTTGGGATTCCAATCAGCACCACGGTGGAGGGTGTTCCTGAGCTCTGTGACCCCGTGAAATCCCTGCTGGTGCCTCCCTCAGCCTGTGGGGTGGGGAGCTGGCTGGAGAGGCAGCAAAGGAAGGAGCAAATTTCTGAGCAAGAGGTTAAATTGGGATTTTTTTTCCCCTTTTAGAAAGCCTCTGAGGGTGAATCAGTGGGTGCTGCAGTGTCCCTTCTCCCTGCTGTGACCTTGGTGACACCAGCAGCTCCCAAGGCCAGAACTCAGCTGTTCCCCAAAGGATTCTGCCAAAATTCCCTTTTCCCCTTTTTTTCCTCCTGTCCCTGCAGCCGCCTGACCATTTTCCTGCGCCTGCACACGGACGGGCACCAGGGGCTGCAGTACCAGCCCGGGGACCACCTGGGRGTGTTCCCAGGGAACCACGAGGACCTGGTCAGTGCCCTCATTGACCGGCTGGAGGAYGCCCCTCCGGCCAACCAGCTGGTGAAGGTGGAGCTGCTGGAGGAGAGGAGCACGGCTCTAGGTAACCACAGGCACAGGGGGCCCCTCTCCTCCTGTCCCAGCTCCTCAACTTCTTGGAGATCCTCTGAGAAATCCTCAGGAGATATCATTTTCCTTCTCTCTGCCTGGATTGGGAGCGCCTCCCTCACCTCTGCTCTGCCCAGAGCTGTGTGGAGAGAGGGTTGGAAGGGTGGACAGGGCCCTGGGGGGATATTCCATGGAAAAATTAAAGGTGYTTGTGTTCTCTCAGAGAGGACAATGTCTAGCACTGGGAAGAATTAAAGGATCTTGCAGGGCCATCCCAACACCGTATTTCAAGGATAAATCTGATATCCTGATGGGCAATATGGTCAACCATCATCTGCTGTCTCAGACTGGGATGAAAACCAGGATTTGCCCGCCCTGGCTGTGCTGCTCAACTGATGCCAGGCTTGTGCTGGGTTCTCTCCTGGCAGGTGTCATCAGCAACTGGACAGACGAGAGCCGTGTCCCACCCTGCACCATCTTCCAGGCCTTCAAGTACTACCTGGACATCACCACGCCCCCCACGCCGCTGCTGCTGCAGCAGTTCGCCCTGCTGGCCACCAGCGACAAGGAGAAGAAACGCCTGCAGGTCCTCAGCAAGGTGAGGAGCCCAAATCCCGGGTTCTGCAAGGCCCTGGGGGCAATCACAGCCCAGCCAGGGCATTTCATCCCACTCTGTGCTTGTTCTTCACTGCCACCCATCCAGCTTTGCCACAGATCTGGTGGGATGTCACAAGAAACCCCTGGAAAGGTGGATCCTACAGCTCTCTCACCCCTCCCTCTTCTCCAGGGCCTGCAGGAGTACGAGGAGTGGAAGTGGTCCAAGAACCCCACGATCGTGGAGGTGCTGGAGGAGTTCCCCTCRGTGCAGATGCCCTCCACGCTGCTGCTCACACAGCTGCCCCTCCTCCAGCCCCGCTACTACTCCATCAGCTCCTCGCCAGAGATGTACCCGGGAGAGGTGCACCTCACCGTGGCCGTGGTGTCCTACCGCACCCGAGGTACCGTGCTCGGGGACGGGCTCTGGGGAGAAGGGGCAGTGCAGGGGCAACCCCACAAAATCTCCGGCAGGGAGATGTTTTTTAAAGCCTTTCTGTGCCTGCTACGAGGGTAGATTCCCCCAAATCACGGCACTGCTGTCCCAGGTTATGGAAAATGATCATCCATCAAAGCATGGTGTGTTCCAGAGGTGCCACTTCTGGATCCATTCTGTTTGCCCATCCCAAAATCCACATTCCCAGCAGCCAAATTTCCATAGCTGTGTCCGAGCAGCCTTCATCATGGTGTAGGTGGATGCAGCCCCAGCGCTCCTGCAGGACACAGGGAGGACACTTCTGGATCCATGTAGGATTATGTTTGCCCATCCCAAAATCCACATTCCCAGCAGCCAAATTTCCATAGCTGTGTCCAAGCAGCCTTCGTCATGGTGTAGGTGGACACAGCCCCGGTGCTCCTGCAGGACACAGGGAGGACAGTGGAGCTGCCAGGGAGGGTTTGTGTTCCCTTGTTGCTCCTGCCAAAAAGGGCCGAAGGAGAGCTGGGTGCTCCCTAAGGATTGTGGGGTGCAGCTTTGCCAGGTCTGGGTCCTGGGTGGGTCCAGAGAGGGATCTGAGYGCCAGACTCTTACCAAGTTCATGGAGAATGGATGCTGAGGTATGAAATATTTCAGTCAGGTGCTCACGTGAGATGTAGCTGGGATGATTTTAGGGATTCCAACACTCATTGGGTGATGAGCCGTGTACAGTCCTGCTTCCCTCCCTCCCCAGACGGAGAGGGACCGATCCACCATGGAGTGTGCTCCTCGTGGCTCAATCGCATCCAGCCGGATGAAGTGGTGCCCTGCTTTGTGCGAGGGTGAGTGGCCCCCACGGGACCAGGGCTAAGGGAGAGGGGCTGAACCCGCTTGCAGGATGAGCTCTCTGCCCTCAATCRTTGTCACAGTGGGAGAAAACAGGGCTGGGTTTGTGAGCAAACAGCTCCCCTTTGGGTTAAAATCTGCACAAGAATGTCACATCCTTGGATTTCATCTTGTTTCATTCCCACCCTCTCCGGGGGGTTCTCAGCTGGCAGTGGGCAGTTGAGGGCACATCCTGATGGGTATAATGGGCACATCCTGATGGGTTTAATGGGCACATCCTGATGGGTTTAATGGGCTTTTTGCTGTGCAGGGCACCCGGGTTCCACCTGCCCCAGGACCCGCAGGTTCCCTGCATCCTCATCGGGCCCGGCACCGGCATCGCCCCTTTCCGGAGCTTCTGGCAGCAGCGGCTCTTCGACATCCAGCACAAAGGTGGGGCCACCGTGCTCCTCCCCTCTCAAGGCTTTTGGGAATGCTGGGATGGGATCCCATCCTGCCAGGGATGTCCTGGCAGATCTGGCAGGAGTGGGCTTGTGGAAATTGGGCTGACCGA
>NW_026623548.1:141465-182660 GCF_030028575.1 Malurus melanocephalus
ACGTCCTCAAGGCCGTGCAGCGCATCGTCAGGCAGCAGGGCCAGCTGTCGGCCGAGGAGGCTGGAGCCTTCCTCAGCAAGCTGCGGGTGAGTGAGGCTGCAGTGGGACACTGCCACCCCTCTGTCATCCGTGTATGTGACACCGCCACCACCTCTGTGTGTGTGACACTGCCACCCCTGTGTGTGACACTGACACCCCTGTGTGTGACACTGACACCCCTGTGTATGTGACTCCACCAGCTCTGTGTGTGTGACACTGCCACCCCTGTGTGTGACACTGCCACCCCTGTGTGTGACACTGTCACCTGTGTGTGTGACACTGACACCTCTGTGTGTGTGACACCACCACCTTTGTGTATGTGACACTGACACTTCTGTGTGTGTGACACTGCCACCCGTGTATGTGACACCACCACCTCTGTGTGTGTGACACTGCCACCTCTGTGTGTGTGACACTGCCACCTCTGTGTGTGACACTGTCACTTGTGTGTGTGACACTGCCACCTCTGTGTGACACTGTCACCTCTGTGTGTGACATCACCACCCCTGTGTGTGACACGGCTGTGTGCGTGTGTGTAACACCCCTGTCCGTGTGTGTGATGCTGTGTGTGTGACACCAGAGCCTGTGTGTGACACCACCACGTGTGTGATACCACAGACTCTGTGTGTGACACTGCCTGTGTGTGACACTGCCACTTGTGTGTATGACACCACAGTCTGTGTGTGACACCAGAGCCTGTGTGTGTGACACTGCCTGTGTGTGACACCACAGCCTGTGTGTGTGACACCACAGCCTGTGTGTGTGACACTGCCTGTGTGTGACACTGCCTGTGTGTGACCCTGCCACCTGTGTGTGACACCACAGCCTGTGTGTGTGACACCACAGCCTGTGTGTGTGACACAGAACGTTTGTGTGACACCACCACCTGTGAGTGACACCACTGCCTCTTTCACTGGAGGCCTCCAAGGGGCAGATATGGAAAAACGTGCCCACAAGCCCACCCCCCACAGGGTGAATACACTTTTATAACTTCAACAAATTAACATAATTGCCCAGAATTCCAATTAGGAGCACAGGTGATGAGGTCATTCCCTCATCCCTTCTGGTCCAACCCTTTTCTGGGCCCCCCCTTGGCTGTGCTTTTTTAATGGAAATGTGGCTCCAAGAGCCTTTTTTCAACCTTGGCACCCAAAATGGGATGGGGGCCCTGGAATGGGTTTGGTCTTTGTGCCTGGGAAAAGGGATGGGAAAGSTACAGAGACCAGCTATGAATACAGTAACAGGCTGTAAAGGTACAGTGTAAAGAATACTGAGAATGTAAAAAAGGGGAAGAAAAGGCAAARATSAGCCWGGCATCACGTGTRACACCACTGCCACCYGTGTGTGACACCACTGCCACCTGTGTGTGACACCACCGCCACCTCCCGCCACAGGCGCTGCACCTGCTGCCTCCCCCTGCCCAGGGAGGGTGGGGAAGGTGACATTCTGGAGGTTTTGGGTGCAGGGAAGTGGCTTGGCTCCCGTGAGGAGTGTGCTGAGTGCTTTTGGGTGCTTGTGGCAGGGTTTGTTCCCCTTGCTGAGTCTTTCCATCCAAAAATGAATTTATCAGGGCATTKTGTGGGTTCTCTCTCCAAACCTCCCTGCCTGTGCTCCCCTGGCTGAGCACAGACGATGCAGCTGAAGTTCAATGAGCCCAGTTTGGGGTGCAGACCTGAGGATGGAAGCTGGAAYAGCTCTGCTCTTCCCCAGGAGGATAACCCAGCACCATTCCCATGGGATCCCCTCTTCTGAACCACACCCCAAACCCCATTCACTCCSYGAGGGAGCCACATTTCCAGCTGGTYGTCCCCAAACTGGCTTTGGGCTGCTCATGCCCCTGCCAGCCAGGAATTCCCACAGCTGAGGGTGTCCCACACAGGGATCAGTGTGACCTTGGGAAGGTCATTCCACCCCCTCTATGGGGTGACACACAGACCCCAAACCCTTCTCTGTGTATTTGGTGCCCCCCACCAGCCGGGATTCTGCTSGGGCCAGCACCAACGATTTGCAAACATTCCCGTTTTCCCCCGTGCCCCTCTCCCGCCCTCTCTCCCAGGATGACAGCCGGTACCACGAGGATATTTTTGGAGTCACCCTGCGCACGTACGAGGTGACTAACCGCCTTAGATCCGAGTCCATCGCCTTCATCGAGGAGAGCAAAAAAGACACCGATGAGTGAGTTGGGTTTAACCCCTGCTGTCCCTTCAGGGGATGAGGGTGGGGAGGGGTGGGGAAGGATGGGAAAGGGTGGGAAAGGATGGGAAAAGAAAGGAGAGGAAGGGAAAGGAAGGGAAAGGGTGAGAAAGGATGGGAAAGGATGGGAAAGGATGGGAAAAGAAAGGAAAGGATGGGAAAGGAAGGGAAAGGATGGGAAAGGGTGAGAAAGGATGGGAAAGGAAGGGAAAGGAAAAGGAAAGGAAGGGAAAGGGTGGGAAAGGATGGGAAAAGAAAGGGAAAGGATGGGAAAGGGTGGAAAGGAAGGGAAAGGATGGGAAAGAGTGGGAAAATAAAGGGAAAGGATGGGAAAGGGTGGAAAGGAAGGGAAAAGGTGACAAAGGAAGGGAAAGGATGGGAAAGGGTGAGAAAAGAAAGGAAAGGAAGGGAAAAGAAAGGGAAAGGAAGGGAAAGGATGGGAAGGTATGGGAAAGGGTAAGGAAGGGAAAGGAAGGGAAAGGATGGGAAAGGATGGAAAAGGAACGTAAAGGGTGGGAAAGGATGAGAAAGCATGGGAAAGGAAGGGAAAGGAAGGGAAAGGATAGGAAAGGATGGGCAAAGGAGCTTTAACTTCTATGCACATGAGGTCCTTAGAACAAAAGCTGTGGAAGGCATTGGATTTTTGCTCTGGAATTGCTGTTGTCTCTCCAGGGTAAATCCCCCCAGCTTCCCAATTTATTGYACTGATGAGCTCAGACCTGGCAATCCCACCCAAAGCAAAACAGCCTTTCCCACTGCCTGCTTCCAGGCTGGAAATGGCTCCAGGTGTTCAGCTCTCCAGGCTGCTTCATGCCCCTTTAGGAAAGATCCAGAGATTTTTTCTCCCTGCTGTTGTAAAAACAACCAGAAGTTAAAAAAAAAAAAAAAAAAAAAAAAAAAAAAAAAAAAAAAAAAAAAGAAATCTTGACATTTGCTGTGTTTGTTTCTGCTCTACCAAGTCATGCCATTTGCTCAGCTTGGTCGTGGTGGGATTTTCCCTGGCTGAGCAATAGGATTATTTAGGATAAAGGCAGGGCAGCTGCATGGATCTGGCTCCTTGAGCTGGCCCTCAGTAGCCTGGGGTGAAATCCCTTCCCTGCACAGTGCCTGCAGTGGGTTTCCCCACATCCCTGAGGTGCAGTAGGAATTATTCTCCAAGGAATCGCACAGTCTGGGCTCTGGGCTGTGTCAGAGTGCCCGAGATTCCCACCTGTGAATAGGGATGAAGGTCCCTTCCTGCCCACCTCACCCAGCTCTGGGAAGCCCGAGTCAGGATGATCCCAGCTCCCTGCTCCCTCTAAGGCCGGCCTTTCTCCCCTTTCCCTTGCAGGGTTTTCTGCTCCTAACCGGACCCTGCGCCCCCAGGGGATGCCAAACCCGTCCCAGCACCTGCTGCCCCCTCCYGCTGGAGGGCACTGGGTTTTGTATTTCACGGACACGGTGGCTCCTTTCCCACGGGGATCTGCCCATGGAAAGCGCTCTGTCTCTCGTCCTGTTGTTGTGTCCTGATGATGATGATGATGATGACGACTTTCATTTCCTTTCCTTCCTCTTTCTCTCGCTCTTGTCCTGTGGCCGTTTCTTTTCACCTCCTCCCCCTCCCCTGGATTTCCCCACTGAACTTCGATGGCTTTATAACCTGCAGTGGCTCTTTTCAGAACTCCACACCTCCCCTCCTTCCCACGAGGGCATTTTGCAGCTGCATGAAATCACCACCTTTGTGATCATTTTTGGGTGTTTTTGGGGGYGAGCAGAGGTGCCAGGGGCTGAACAATGATGAGGTCTCGTTTCTTGTCCAGAGCTGGGGTTGTTCCTGCCAGGCTCCCTCATCCCCCAGCTCGGAGCGTGGCTGAATCCTTGTGTTTTCCTGGCTTTCCTTTGGATTTGGACAAACCTGGGCTCCTCCCTGAGGCTGGGGGCAGATGATGTGCRATGCCCTGGTGCCTGTGAATTTGATTCATCCCCGAGCAGCCCGGGTGCATCCGTGTGGTTTTTGATCTGATTTACATGTTGCCATTTCTCCTGAACGGGCTCTGTGCTTTGTCTCTCTTTCCCTGCCCTCTTTCCCCACTCCTCACTTTTGCTGGCACGAAAATTCTCCCACAAGCTCTAAACACCCAGGCTGAGGAAGAGCTCCCGGCACTGACTTCTCCGGAGGGTTTTACAGGGAATATTTGATCGGCAGTGGGACACACAGAGGGCTTGGCTGCACCCCGAGATGCATCACATCTGCGTGATGTGAGCCTGGAAAACCATGAGGACGGGACAGCAGCAGCTCCAAATCCAGCTGCAGGAGGCACCTCTTGGGAATCAAACCTGGAAGGCATTTGGAGGGGATGGAGGCTCCATAAGCTCAGCGAGGATGTGCCAGTGGAGGATTCCCAAAATCCCAAAGCTCTCAGCACATCTCATCAGCAGCTCTGGGACAGCACACCCCAGCCCCTTCCACCTTTTTGGGAGCAGAAAATGCCCCCACGGAGCGACCTGGCCGCCGAGAGAGCCACGTGTGGCATTTTGGGGGTGGCACGAGCTGTCTCAGCCAGGACACCTCGTGTGAGAAGGAAGGTGAGATCAGCTGCCGAGGTGCCGGGCTCTGACACACTCACACCTCAGCTCTGCCACCAAAACCCAGCCCCAACAGCGATTTGTTATCACAGCCATGGAGAGGTTGGAGAAAACAGAAACCTCGAGCAGAGAAAAGCTGTCTGCAAGGGGAAGCAAATGTGACCTTGTGTGTCCTTCCTCCCGCTGCACCCTGAAGAATCATGGAATAKYCTGGWTTGGAAGGGACCCACAAGGATCAAGCCCATCATGGGATTGAACCTGGGTGTTTTCAGTGCCAGGCTGTGCCCAGCTGAGCCAATCCTGGGTTTGTTCTCCCTCACTGCCAGGACAGCAGGGCACGGCTGCCGCTCTCGCTGGAGGCAGGGACACAGGGGTGGCATCTCGAGGTGGCAGCTGCCAACCCTCCCCTCCTGCCCTGCCCTGCTCAGCTGGGCACGGACACCTGGATGGAGCCAACACCGAACAAGGGCACAGGGAGTCTCCAAGAGCTTTCATGGGGCTGAGATCACCTGTCCTGAGCTCAAGGCAGCACAGAGAGAGCTGGGGGAGGTTTGCTGCTCTCCCAGCCCATGGAACAAACCCCGCTTGTTCCCCTATCTCAGTCATTCCCATCCTCACCCGGGAGCTCCTGCCCCCTCCAGCCACATCTCCCCGTGCTGTAACCCCTCCTGCAATCCCACTCTCCAAATCCCTGAAGCAGCTCCAGCCCAAAATCCAGCAGCACAAGGCCTCCAAGCTCTGGGAAGATTTGAGATCCTGGTCTCGTTTCTGCAGGTGCCAGCAGAGCATCCAGCACGGGCTAAAACGAATAAATGCTGCCACAGTGTGGCCGGAGCTGAGCGCGCCGGGCTGGGACACGCGGGCAGCCTGGGGACTCGGTGACCTGGAGGTGACAGCAGGAGAGCTCGGGGAAAAGGGCAGCCCGCCCCTGTGGTGGTGCCCCGATCCCATGGGATGGGAGAGCTGGGTCCCTTGGCTCGGGATGGGGGAGTTTGGGCGAGGTCCTGGCTGGGAGAAAACTCCTCGGCCCCAGAGATGGGAACACGCAGCGAGCTCGGCGCTAACCCCCAGTGTGAGGCTGCAGAAAACAGCTGAAATCAGGAAAAAAAAAAATCAGACTCTTCCTTTGGGAAAGTCTGGCTCCAGCTTTGTGCCCTGGTCCTGTCTTAGATGAAACCTGAGGAGGAGGAGGAGGTAGTGCCCAAAGAAATGTCCTTTTGTTCCCGTCYCAGCTCACCCCGTGGCGCTGGCACCTCCTGCCCTGCCCTCAGCCTGCCCCGCTGTTCCATCTCCCATGCAGAGCCCGTGTCCGGGCGGCATTATCCCGCTTTTCCCGCATCCCAAGCTCGCTCCCTCCGCCTCCCTCGCACCTGAGGCTCCAGGGAAGGCAGCAGGGATGCCCAGCCCTTCCTCCTGCGGGGTYTGAGAGGGATCCGGGCCGGGCAGGCGGACAGAGCTGGGCAAACAGCGCRGGGCTGAGTCCTGCCGAGCCCTCGGGAAGGGAAACAATGGTTTAAGGCTCCCTGCCTGGATCTGGGGGAGAAACCCCATCCTTGCCGTGGAGATGAAGCCCCCAGGGCTCTGCTCCGCTGAGCGGCTCCGCTGGCTCCTCAGCAGCTGCCCCGCCGGGAATTTGGGTTCTCTCCTTGCTGCTGAGTCAGTCTCAGACTCCTGCACTGCTCCTTTCTCTGCCTTCCGCCCGCGGGGGCTCCGCACTCCCCTCCAGCATCATTTGCTCCCCCAGTGACGRGAGAAGGAACTCGTGGATGTGCTTTATTATCCCACAAACGCGGCTCTTCCCGTCCGGACTCTGCCCGTCTCGCTGCGCCGTTCCTGACGCTGGTGCAGCCCCAAAATCTCGGTACAAACACACAGCGAGCGGGGTCTGCCCCGGACCGGCGCCCTGAGCCACCCCAGGGTGTCACACACGGAGGGGCTGTGCCTTTGGGGCACTCGGATCACAAATCTGTCACCTCTGGGTCCCTGTCCTGAGGATCTCCACCAACGCTATCCCCCTTCTTTAGCAGCTCTGCTCCTTTTTGCTCTCCCGATATTGAGGAGACTCTTCTCTGAACAGGAGATTTGGCTTTCAACACTCTACACAGGGATTTTTTGCAAAGATTTTAATTCTGAAGTCTTTCAAGCGCCCAGAGAAAGTAATTAAATGGACTTGAAAACTTGTGGGAAAAAGTTCTGTGTTTTCCCAGCCTGCTGCGTCCACCAGCAGGGAAAAATCATTCGGTGTAAGGGCACCCAGTGCCTGTGCTGGTGGTGTTTTTGGAGGTTTCATCTCCCTGGAAGGATGGCCTGGGAGTTTGTTGTGCTTCTGCTTATGTGAGACAATGGAAAAACAATGAGAAAATGGGAAAACAACAAGAAAATTGAAAAAATAATGAGAAAATGGGAAAATAATGAGAAAATTGGAAAACAACGAGACATCTGCCACCAGGAGTGGCCTCACAGAACTGTCACCTCCACATCGTGGGCTGAGCTCATTACACGAGAGGAACTGAACCAGTCACATCCAAACTGGCCAGRAAAATGGGATTTGACTCCAGGCTGTCCACGCTGCCTCTGTCCCCCCTGTGCCTGCAGGGACTGTCTGAGCAGYGGGATCTGATGTGCCCAGCATGGCCAGTGATCTTGCAGGAGTGTCCTGGGCCAGCAGGTGGGCAGGGGTGGGATAATGCCCCTGCTTCAGCCCGTGATTGCTCCTTCCCTGGTGCCCCTCACCCCATCCCAGCTCTATCCCAGGCTCCCTCTGTCCCTTCCCCATGGAGATCCCTCATTCCTCCTCCTCCTTCTGCCCAGCCCTGCCTGTCCAGGTCCTGGTGATGGACACGGACTCTGTGCCTTGTGCTGGGAATGGCTCTCGCACTCGGGGTGGGGAAATTCCCTCTGGGATAACCCAGATAATCTCCCTGAGGTGGGATTTCACAGGGGTGGAGTGGGGTGAGCTCTGTGGGGTGCAGACCAGGGCTCTGACTGCTCTCACGTGCTGGACACCCCATTCTGGTTAGACTGGTGGGGACGGAGGTCGTGGCTGTGCTCGAAGCCTCATGGACTTGCTCCCAGCCCAASCCAAAGCCGCTGCCTCCTGAATTCCAAACACCGAAACCATTCTGAGGGTTCTCACCATTTTATGGAAAGATCATTTTATGCCCAAAACAAAATTCTGGTCCTGCTTCCACCAGGGATCCATTCCCAGCTCCGGAATTGCTCTGATAACTCTGCAGTTCTGGTGATAGCTCCAGAGGGGAGCCCAGTCCCTCCGCAGAACAGATGGAGATGCATTTCCAGGACCATTCCACTTCGCTCTAACTCCGTGTTCGTTGTGACAATTCCTGCCACTGGAGCAGGGAGAGCAGAATTTTTGCAAACCTGTGTTCCTGACCTTGGACAAAATTTGAATYTGAGTCCTCCCAGATCCAAAATGCCTTCCACACCCGATGGCTTCGGTGGCACCGGGGATTTCGGCAGCTTGCACAGCAGCAGCAAATTCACAATATTTTACGTGTGTCAATCTGCACTTGCACGTGCCTGCAATGCATGGCTCCAGCAATCCCTGGGAAATCTCCCCTTTCCCAGGGAGATCCGAGCTCCAGCTTCTTCTGTGTGTGTTCAGCAGGGAGCCAGGGGAGCGGAGAAAGCTGTGCTTTAAAGCACTCAGCTCCAGAAGTAAAACAGAAAGTAAGAAAGGTCAAAACCACCGTGATTTTAGCACAGGGAGACTCGTGGAATATTTGAGCATTGTGGTGCAGATCCACCTTTTTTTTTTCTACTGGGAAAATTAAGTAGATTGGAAATTCGTGGCCTCCACCCCTACAGATGTTTGGCTGTGATGGAAATTTGAGCCCTGGAATCACAGGGGAAAAAAAACAAACAAACAAACAAACAAACAAAAAAAAACAAACAAACAAAAAAAAAAACCCAAAAGGTTGTGAGCTCATAGCTGAGCAGTGGCAACACCTCCTGCCTTACTCATTTGTGTCCTACCTGGCCAGATTTTGGGGAGGAAGAAGGGGTGAAGTGGCTCCAAATGAGMAAATCAAACCTGAGAATTCCTGCTTTATCAGGGCCAAGGCTTTGCAGCTACTCCTCGCTCCTGCCATGGGAAAGTGGGATTGCTCCCGTATCCATGATCTTTCAGAGAGCTTTCAGAGCTGTTCAGGAGCTGTGGAAAAACAGGAATGCAGTATTGGGAATGCAGGGCAGCTCCTGCCCAGCTCTCTGCAGTGCTGGTGCAGGAATCTGGRAGTGAAAAACACCAGGCAAAGCATTTTCCTTCCAGGGGCATCCTTAATACCTGGAAGATTGAAAGGCTGGAAAAGTTGATCTAAAAGTTGATCCAGAGCTTCTTTTTGTTGCTTTGTTTCCATGAGCTGTTTTTTTGGGGTGAGGAAAGCAAACAGAGAGCAAAGAGCCAAATCAAATTTGGATTAAATCAGACATTTTGTTCCTACAATAACTGCTAGCAGAGATTTAAAAATTCATCAAGGGCAACAAAACAGCCTTAATTAACTGAGACATTAATACTCCTTGCTTCTGAGCCGGCTTCTTTTGTTCTCCTCTGTGTGATCRTGGTGTGGAACCCTTCCTGAACAAAACCCACTCCCCAGCAGCCCGCGGGATGTCCAGGAGCAGGAGATGGGGCTGGAGAAAAGGGAGAAAAGCAAATTCCCCGCTTTGCTCGAACCTTACAACGCAGGCAAATCCCCAAGGTTGAATTCCCGTGCTCTGCTGCCTCAGAATGCCCTGYAGAAGCCCGGGCTCTGTGTGCTTTGTGAGTAGTCTGCAGCTTTTCCAGAGCGCACACGCGATTCCCCAGGCACGGCACGGGATGACTTTCAGCCGGGACTCGCTGCTTTTTCACATTTCACYGAGTTCAAAGCACAGGTTCTGCCAGCTGCCCGGGGAATCGGGTATTCAGTGCCAATTAATTTTTGTGACAGGAGCGGGGATTTCTCCCCTCGGCTCCTCGAGGCACCTTTAGTCTCAGACTCAGAGGTTGGGTTGGATCCTTYCATTTCCCGGTGGCCTTTTCCCGAAGAGCAGCGGTGCCACGATGAGGATGGGGAACAGGGCTGGGAAGGGTGCCAGCTTTGGGGCAGGCAATTCCTAAATTTCCCASTGTCAAATCTTCAGCTGTGGGTTAATTCTGCCGGGCCGGGTGGGGCTCCAAGCCGTGGCTGCTCTCTGCTCCTCCCTCCCTCGCTGCCCTCATGTCACTGTGCCTTCATTTGCTCGAGGAAACAATGCCATGAYGGATAACTGGCATTTCTTGTCTTTACCCTCACTTTGCATCCCATAAAACAGGCRTGTGGGGAGCGGAGGGAGCTCCTTCCACAGCTTTTTGTGCGACCCCAAGGAAGGTTTGTGCTACAAAACCAAGGGGTGGGGTGAGCCCGTGCCGTGTGTGACCCCGCCAGCGCTTCAAGCAGCCAGAAACGCGGCTCTTCCCCCACCTCCGAGCTCTCAGTGCTGCTAAAATCTCTGCTAAAATCCCGCCCCGTGCTCCAGCCCCTCTCTCAGACTGACTCTGGCTCTGTTTGCGAGATCCCCACGTTGTTCTGAAGCATGCACCTCTCTCTGTATAGTCCCGATCTTCTGATTTTATGGAATTACTTATGCCTGTTTGCATTACGGTCAAAATAAAAAAGTGAACTCGGGAGCCAGCAGTTCTGCTCCTCTTTTGAATTTTTAACACCCACAAAGGCTGCTCGAGGTCTCTGCTCTGTCACCTGTACGGTCGAGCACCAGAAATAGCGGTGACAAGCAGCAGGAGCTGCTCACCTGCCAGACAGAGACCTGAGTCACAGCATTCCCAGTATTTATCCCACATCCTGGGGGAAATGTCACAAACTGTGCCATCCTGGGTGGGTTCTGGAGCTGGAGCCTTGGGAACACTAAGAAAGGACTCCAGGCAGGAGCTGAGAAAACTGGGAATGGCAGAAAGGGGCCAGGGGAATGAGGCAGGAGGGTGGACACAGTTTTTCCCATGGGAAAAGGGTTTTCTGTGTTAGGGGGATCTTTCCAGTCCTTGAAAGGAGGTTAGGGAAAAAGAGGGAGAGGGGTTTTTGATCTGGGCAGGGAAAGGTTTCCCGCTGCCAGAGGGCAGAGATAKGCAGGATTTGGGGAAGGAATTGTTCCCTGGGAGGGTGGGGAGGCCCTGGCACAGGGTGCCCCCTTTGGATATCAATACACATGGATAGGGCCCCTTTGGGCACCCCTTCAGATATTGATACACATTGATGAGATCCTCCTGGAACCTTCTTTTAGCTATTGATACCTATTGATAAGGCTCTTCTGACACATTTTATTAGATATTGATACACATTGATGAGATCCTTCTAGAACTTCATTTTAGATATTGATACCTATTGATGATATCCTCCTGGTACCTCCTTTTAGATATTGATACACATTGGTGAGATTGTCTGTAACTTCATTTTAGATATTGATACACATTGATGAGATCCTCCTGAGACCCCTTTAGATATTGATACCTATTGATGAGATCCTTCTGGAACCTCCTTTTAAATCTCGATTCCTATTGATGAGATCTTCCTGGCACCTTTTAGATTTTGATACACATTGATGAGATTGTCTGGAATTTCATTTTAGATATTGATACCTATGGATGAGCTCCTCTGGCACCCCTTTAGATATTGATACCTACTGATCAAATCTTCCTGGAACCTCCTTTTAGATATTGATATATATTGATGAGGTCCTCTGGCACCTTTTTAGATATTATAACTATTAATGAGATCCTTCTGACACCTTTTAGATATTGATACCTATTGATGAGACCTCCTCCGTGCACCCCTTCAGGTATTGATACACAATGACAGGTCCCCTTTGGGCTTTCAATATTGATCCACACTGATTTTTATACATATCGATAGGTTCCCCCCCTGCACCCCTTTCAATATTGATCCACATGGATCAGGTCCCCTCTGTGCACCCCTTTAGATATTGATTACACACTGATAGGTCCCCTTTTGGCAGCTCTTTTTCAGTATTGACACACATTGATAGGGCAGCCCCTTTCGATATTGATACCATTGACAGATTACCCCTGTGCATCCCCTTTTCGATATTGACGTACTTTGATAGGTCCTTTTTGGGCAGCCCATATTAGATATTGACACCCATTGATAGGTCCCTTTCTGGCACCCCCTTTCAGGTATTGATACACATTGATTGGCCCTCTCTGGGCACTCCTTTCGATATTGAAACACATTGATAGGCCCTCTTTTATTACCCCATTTTTGATATTGATACCATTGACAGGTCCYCCTGTGCATCCCCTTTTCAATATCGATACACATTGATAGGTTCCCTTTGAGCACTCMTTTTTTGATATTTATTCCTATTGATGAAGTCCCCTCTGGGCACCCCTTCAGATATTGATACACATCGATGAGGTCCCCTTTTGAGGYCCCTTTTTGGCATCCCCTTTTTRATATTGACACATATCGATAGATCCCCTCTGTGCACCCCTGTCTGATATTGATACACATTAAAAGATCCTCTCTGTGAACCCCTTTTTACATCCCCTTTGGGCACTCCTTTCGATATTGATACACATCGATAAATCCCGCCCATGCACCCCCATTTTGGTATTGGTTCTATCRATAGGTCCCCTSTGGGCAGCCCATATTAGGTATTGATACACATTGATGAGGTCCCTTTTTGGCATCCCCTTTCTGATATTGATACACATCAATAGATCCCCTCTGGGCAGCCCATTTTAGATATTGATATACTGATGGGTTCCCCTTTTGGCACCCCTTTTGAGATATTGATAGACATTGATCGATCCCTCTGGACACCCCTTCAGATATTTATACACATTGATGGGTCCCCTTCTGGCACCCCCTTTCTGATATTGATACACATCAATAGATCCCTTCTGTGCACCCTTTTCCAATATTGATATACATCGATAAGGTCCCTCTTTGTCACCCGCTTTCCAATATTGATACACATTGATAGACACCCTCTGCGCCCCACTTTCCGATACTGATACACATTGATAGATCCCCTCTCTGCACCCCTTTCCGATATTGATACTCATCGATAGATCCCCTCCTGTGCACCCCTTTTAGATATTGATACACATTGATAGATCCCCTCCGCGCGCCCCTTTTAGATATTGACACGTATCAATATATACTCTGTGTGTACCCCTTTCCGATATCGATACACACTGTCAGGTTCCCGCTGTGCCCCTTTCCGATCCCGATCCCGATCCCGATCCCGATCCCGATCCCGATCCCGATCCCGATCCCGATCCCGATCCCGATCCCGATCCCGATCCCGCTCCCGATCCCGATCCCGATCCCGCGCGGTTGTCACTTGTCAGACGCTCCCTTGGCCCGCTCTTCGGCCGGCGCGGAGGCCGCACTTGGCGGACGCTCCCCGGGCCGCCCCTCCCCGGAAGCGCCGGGCGGCCCCGGAGCGCAGGTAAACAGSCAAGATGGCGGCGGAGGCCGCGGGCCCGGCGGGGTCTGGCGGCGGCGGCGGGACGGGCCTGACGGACCTGCCGGGCGAGCTGCTGGAGCTCATCCTCTGCTGCGACGTGCTGGGCGCCGCCGACATCGGCCGCGTGTCCTGCACCTGCCGCCGGCTGCGTGAGGCGTGCCAGCCCCGCGGCAAGGTGTGGCGGGAGCGCTTCCGCCTCAGGTGGGCACCGCCGCACGGCCCGGCCCGCCCGGCGCGGCTCGGAGGGGAGGGAACGGGCACTCCCGGGGCTKGGGGCACCGGGGATGGCCGGAGCCGCCCGGGCCTGGCAGGGGCGCGTGTGTCGGGGGTGATGGAGGTGCTGCCGGTACCGCCCGGTCCCTGCGTGCCCTCCCGGCTCCGTGGTGAGCTCCTCACGGGCTGGATGAACCTGCGGCGCTCTGAGGGGAATCTTGGGGGCGCAGAGCGGTTTGGGTGGGAAGGGCGCTTTAAAGCCATCTCATCCCACCCTCTGCCTGGGGCAGGGACACTTTCCACTGTCCCAGGTTGCTCCAAGTTTATCCAGCCAGGCCTGGAACCCTCCCAGGGATGGGGCAGCCACAGCTTCTCCGGGCAGGTGTCCTGCACTTCTCCAAGGACTTCTTCAAGGCTGCTTCCCCTCCCAAATCCCGTGGGGAGGGATCAGTCTGTGCCTGATCCCCCTTGGCCAGAGATCAGTCTCGCAGCTCTTTCCACACCGGACACGTGGATTCCCTGCATTCCCAGATCCAGCCCGGAGTCTGGCAGTGGGTGCCTGCTCTGGGGTTGTGGATTGACCTGCCTGACCTCTCCAGAGCTCTCAAAACAGCAGCCAAGACCCATCTCAGGACTGATGCTGGACAGCAGAGAGCTTTTATTCGTGTGGGTTTGGGGAGAGCTGTTTKCACAGATATCTAAATCCCTAGGATGGGATTTTGCTGCTGTTTTGTTTCCCCCAGGGGCAGCCTCGGGTTGTTGTGCTCAATGAAACTTTGTATTTTAGCTGGGGATCGAGTGTGGGTTTGGTATTGGCGATGCTGTGCTGGTTTCAGCCACCTCCACTTATCCCTGGAGCCTCCAGGACAGCACCTGCTCATCTGTTACCTGCTTTTGTTTGTTTTGGCACAGAAAAAGCAGCAAAATTGCTTTCCCCAACTGCCAGTTGGCTCCTAAAATCCACTACAGCCCAAATGAGGGGCTTATTCTCTTCTCACTGCATGGAAAAAAACTGCTGAACAATGACAGCTTCCCCAGCCCACCAAGCCATGGCTCTGGGATTGGCTTGCACCAGTTCAGTGGCTGGAATTCCTGCAGGTTTGACCCTGGTTGGGATCCAGCAGCTGGAATGGGATGTGGTGGGTGAGTCGCACATCTCCTCCTCTCTCCTTGATAATGGAATTTTTGGCAGGAGGTTTCACGCTGACCTTGCCGTCCTGGCTGGATTCCATCCTGAGGAATGGCACTTTAATCTTCCTAAAATTCTCAATATTGCTTCAACCCCAGAAATTCTCCTTTCTCRTCCCAAAATAAAGGATTGTGATGGTTATTGTGAGGTGGCTGCATTTCAGCAGTAGCTGAAAGGCCAGGGATTCATCAGGAGAGAGGYTGTTATGTAATGTGAGGTTGTTTGACTTTATTTTGTGAAGGCAATTGCAGGGGAGTTTTATTATTAACCAGCAGTGAAATATCTTCCCAGTGTGGTTTGGACACTGGTAATAATTTTTGTACAAGAGGAGTGAGTTCAATATTTGGCCTTCTTTGTRTTTAGCAAATTAAATATAGACATATGTAACCTGAGAAGAATCCAGAAGAATTTAGTGATTTAAGCATTTGGCCTTCCAGCTATTTATAAAATGGAATATGTTTATCAATATATACTTACATAATCTGAAAAGAACCTGAGACGATCCCATGGAGTTGAAGGAAAATGTAGTGTATAAACCAGTAATAATGAACAGCATCTCAAAATGTGGAATAAATGCCCCTGCAAATTGAAAGAAACATTTCTTTCAGCTTTCTTTTCAAAATATTTCCATCTGTGCTGATTCTTGTTCGTGTTTCTCACACAAATGATCTTGGTGCCTTCAGAGCAGCAGGAGTCGTGGTGCTGGCACATATTTGGTAGCACAAAGCTGTGTTGTGGCACCACACACCCACTTTTTTCAAAAAGGTGCTGCTGACAGCCCCCAAAACATGACCTGAAATGGGATTTTTAGCTGAACCTTGAAATTCTGAGTAAGCTGTGAAGTGTGTGGACTTTGAACCTCAGTAAGGGAAGGTTTTTTACAAGACAACTGTGAGGGTGTTTTGGTTTTTCTTCAAATAATTATTTCTTGTCTCGAACCCAAACTGCAGAAGCATTTGGCTGTCACAATACGACTCCAGGATTCTGTTTTCTCCAGTAGATGTTGCCACCAGCAAGGGCAGTGGAGGGAGCTGTKCTTTGTGCAGCCTTTTAATGAGCTCCCTGAGGTGGTAGGAAGAACGCAGGACAAAGAATTCCCCTTCTGTTCAGTGCCAGGTTGGCTTCCACGTGATCCTTCTTTGTGGTAAACTCTTTTAATTATGAAACTGAAGCRTTTAGGATGTTTAGATATTGAAATCCTGGAGTGGGAGCCTCTGAAGGTTTCAGGAGAGCTTGCTTTTAAAAAATCATTAAAACACAGCTGAAGTCAGGGGGATTGTGCTTTGATGTTGGAGGCAGTTTTATACAATCCTTTAAAGTTGGGCACTGTCTCAGCTCAGTTGTCACGTGGTCACAATTTCCATTCTGGAGGGGTTCTCAGGGATGTGAAACTTTAATGCTGCTGTGGATTTGTGTGTGTTTTGCAGGTGGCCATCCCTGCTGAAGTACTACAGCCACACGGATGGCATCAGCTGGCTGGAGGAGTACAAGGCACGGCACAACGCGGGGCTGGAAGCCCAAAGAATTGTAGCTTCCTTCTCCAAAAGGTTCTTCTCAGAGCACGTGAGTCCTCCTCTAAAAGGATGTGCGTGCAACAGCCTGGCAGCTTGTTTGATTAATAATAATATAATTATTAATAAAATCATTAATTGCATCATTAAGGTTGGAAAAAGCCTCCAGAATCAGTCCAACCACTGAACCATRTCCTTAAGCTCCGCATCTGCACATCTTCTGAACCCTTCCAAGGACTAATTCCACCACTTCACTAAGCAACTTGTTCCAATGCTTGACATTTCARTTAATAATTGAATTAATTAAATTAATAATTTTTTCCTAATAGCCAACTTAAACATCCCCTGGCACAGCTTGAGGTTGTTTCCTCAATGCTGGCTGAGCGGTCACATCAGGAAAAAAAATCCACGTCTTAAAAAAAAATTCCTAAACTATCTGAAAGTTGTTTGTCTCAGGTAGTTTTGCCTTTTTAAGGATTTATTTATTATTATTATTTATATTAGGACAAGGTTGTTCTTCCCTCAGAGGGTTCTGGGCACTGACCAGGCTGCCCAAGGAATGGGCATGGATGCCTGAGGATGCCAGAGCTCCAGGAGTGTTCAGACAATGCTCTCAGGGATGTGGTGGGATTTTGGGATGTCTGGGCAGGTCCTGGAGCTGGACTGCRTGATCCCTGTGGGTCCCTTCCAGCTCAGGATATTCCATGATTATATAATGATTCAAAAATTTGCCTTCATGGATGGTGATCAGTACTTTTTCTTTGTTTATTTTGCCCCTCTCTCCCCATYGCCTCAACTGCGCTATCAGAGATTTTGTATTTCCTGACTTTGTGTGACAATCAGCCAAAAGGGGAGAGAGTTCAAGCCCCAGAGGTGTGTAGAGTGCAGCACACTCTGTGATTGCCTCAGCCCTGAAAGCTCTTTGCTTTTTGCTGCGAGTTCAGCCCTGGCTCTGGGAATTGTGAAGGCCACTGAGTTTGTTGACACAAAGCACAGCTGCCGAGTTCCTCGCTGCAGACCTTGTGCAAGGACGAGTTCTGAGAGCTGTCACAAGGCCTTTGAAACCAGGAGCAAGGCACAGCAGGGCCACTCGGCTGGAAAGGGTGTTTTTGAAGTCCTTCAGCCAGCCRTGACCCCGAGGTGCTTTTGTGTTCAGTGGGAAAAAGGGGAGAATGTCTGAGATTGACTCGCACATGGAACAGGAGTTATTTGGCTGTTTGCTTAGAAGGTRGCTGTGGATTTTAGCAAGCTGTACAGCTGGGTCAACCTGGAATTCTGTGAATAAAGCATCAATAGTGCCTGTGATTTTGGCTAAATTGAAAATTTCACACGAGAGGCACTAAACAACCCCCCTCCCTCAGTTCTGTGCAAAAATAACATGAAAAAGGAAGGCAGTGGAGCCAGGTGGGTGTTCGTTGTCCCCTGGCTGCTCTGTTTTGCAGCAGCCAGACATTTGTCCATGGAGAATTGTCAGAGAAAAAAGAGGGAGAATAAACTCCTGGATTCCTCCTGTTTTAATGATGTRTGCAAAGACTTTGGAGAGACCATTAAGCAATACCCAAAGGCCTAATAATGAGTCTCATCTCCTGTGGGGCCAGAAACTGCAGCTTGGTTCCCTGCTCAGAACTGACAAGAAGAGGCTTTCAAACCATAGATGAGCCCATATTCTATAGTGAAAAACCTTGAGAGCCATTTTTTTTTTTTTACAGTTCAACCAAAGTTTAAAAAGTACTTCTGGATTCTGGAAGAAAATAGCTGCTCTGAATATAGATGCAYGAGTGGTTGTTGCAAAAAATAAAGGCTCGTGCCTCTTTATCCCTTCAGCCAGGATTAATCTCCTGCACAGGGGGTTGTAGGTAGAGGTTTGGTCAACCACAGGCAGAAGTTGATTCCACTTTAAAATTACTTTGAGCTTGTGTCCATTGTGCATACAGTGTGATTGTGCTGGTCCTGAACTCACCATCAAAGCCTCAAATGCTGTAGAATTTGGCTGAAATTGCTGTAGGATGTTCCTGGAATTCTCAATTGAATAATAAATCCATGAGTACAGACTGTAACTATGTGGTGGGCAGGACATTTTTAAGATCTTGCCTAAATTTAAACAAAAACCAGGACAAAATTGGTTTTGAGACATTTTATGGAGTTAGGGAAGAATCTTTTGTGCTGTGCATAATTCCTTGTCTGATTTGGCAGGTCCCCTGTGATGGATTCAGTGACATTGAGACTCTGGGCTGCCCGAGCCATTTCTTTGAGGATGAGCTGATGTGCATCCTGAACATGGAAGGAAGGTAAGAGAGGGGTGAGAAATGCCAGGGATTTTCCTCTTTTGCAGCTCAAGGAGAAGAATGCTGTGGTTAATGCCTRACCTCAGCTTCTGTCCTTGGTCTTTAATTAAACAACACCCCCAGGCTTGCCAAGGCCTGACTGCAGAACAGATTGAGTGTTTCCAGAAAAAAAACATGGAAACCTCATCTCACAAGAAGAAGATCTTCTGATTTTGTGTTGCTTTTTGTTGTTGATTTCTTTGCCAGTTCATGGCATCTCTTGGCACATGTCCAGTGTCCCCTCAGCTCTGCTTAAGCAGTTCCCATCCTCTTGTTCATTTTTGATTGAGTCTTGAATCAGTTTGCTGAACTGATCTGCAGGATGATGCCGGAGCACCAGAGGGAAACAGGAATCCTTCAGGATTGCCACCATGACTCCCTGAACCATGAAATTACAGCTTTTTCTTTGCTTTTCAGAGCTGGAGTAGGTACAGTTTTTATCTGCAAATAAGAGCTGAGTTTAATTCAACCACTGCAAAATTTACAATCCTGTAAATTATTCAGACAGGTGAAATAGAACTCCTGCTTTGCATCTGCCTGGGTAATCTCATCACCTTGATTAACACTGGGCAAGATRAGTAAATCCCTGCTTTATTGCAAGGTTTTTCTGCAGGTACCACCAAACCAGGCTGGGTTTGGTGYGACACAAAGCTGTGATAGATTGCTCTTAATGGGATCTAACAGCTTTGGAAAGAGGGACTGTTAATAGAGCTTGAAAAAACCCAACTGCMATGGCAATCACCTCGTTTTTGTTTTTTCTCCACCATTTTATTGCTGTCTCTATTTGAGCTGGGCCTGAGCAKCTCTCATTTGACAACTGCTTCAAAAGCTTTTGTGGCTTTGCCCTGGCCAAATGCCTCCYCATAAAACAGAATTGATGCTAATTACACCCTGATTAAGCTGCAGCCATCACCATGCAGGAGCATTAGGCTAAATCATTTCCCTGGAAGGTATCCCAATAAAGCAGTTGTCCCTATTGAGGATCCCAGTTTATTGGGAGAAGATAAAGAATTATGAGGTTTGATTTCCCTGCTGTCCYGGAGAATGGAGAGGCTTTAGAAAGTGAGGCAGCTTTGCTGTAAAAAGTTTAGAAATTGTGTCATCTACAGACCAACTGTTGATCTCTTCCTGCCTTTTCAGAGCAACAGAGGTTTTCTCTGGGGAATTTTGTTTTTCTTCTGAATGCTATTGGACTCCCATTCATATCCCTCATCAATCTATTTTTAATGCTGAGAGGATGCTTTAGGATTGACTCTGGAGAGATGCAGTCAGACAGAGGGTAATGTTTTATGAATAAAGAGGAGGATTTTAATCAGATATTCCTGAGCTCCTTTAATTACGATCTGTGTTGTTTCCCATGATAATGCATCTTCTCAAAATTRCATCTCAGTGATAGGATGAACATTGGAAATGATAGGAGCAATGTTTTGCAAGTTGTGTTGTTTTTTGTGATAAATTTTCTCTCAGCATTTCCCTTTTCATTTGACTCTCAATGACAATACCTGTTGAGAAAAACAGTAGTCTAAACTGTAAACTCATATTCCCTGGGAAACTTAAGTCAACTATTCTCCCTTCAAATACCTGTTTAGGCCAATGCTTCTTCTTGTGTTTACCTGTGCAGGAAAGGCCTCACCTGGAAGTACTATGCAAAGAAAATTCTGTATTTCCTACGGCAACAGAATATATTAAAAAACCTGAAGGAGTATCTGCAGCGCCCGACGGAGCGGCAGTCATTTTTGGAGGGTGAGTCTTTGGCAGAAAGCCCAGCCAGAACACCTAATGACACCTTTCCATCATTGTTTGACTGGGAAGGAGTCTGCCTAGCTTAGATTCCAGCAAGCCCTTGGCTAATGGCTCAGAATTCAGGTTGGATTTTGGATGTGCCTGGAATACTTCCCATCCCACAGCAGCGCTGCATCAAAATGTCAGGATGGCGTTAGGTCCTGTCAGTGCTGTGTGCTTGAAGAATTRCCCATGGACAGCTGGGCTGGGAAGCAAGGCAGAAAATGGTAAAAACACTGCAATCTTGAGCAAGGTGCTGAGAAAATGAGTGTAGCTCAACATCCTAATGATTGACATTGCTGCTGTGGGCTCTGGACTGTTTTCAGCTGAGCTGATTCCCTGTCAGCTCCCTGCTTTCCCCTTTCCCAAGAGCTCCTCAGAGAAGGACAGGGAGCAAACAGAAGGAATTGATGTGGTGTGATGGGTGCTGTGACTGTCTCAAAAACTGATRCTTGATGGAAATAGATGCAGGTTCAGGCACATGGTGGGAGGGCACACACACCTGCTCAGAAGAAAAAAAAAGCTCGCTCTTCTGCTTTTCCTGCTCTTCACAGCCTCAGTCTGGTGGATTATTCTGCTTCTCAGTCTTCTGAACGGCTCAGAAGCTGCCAGTGGCTGCAGGAGTGTCCCTTCCTCTTTGTCCACTCCRAAATGTCCCAGGGAAGAGTCTGTAATACCAAAGCTGGTTCTGGTTAATGCAACAGCCTTTGAAGGAGGGGTTGGTAGGGCAAGAAGGGAAAGCAAAAAGTGGCCTTTTCTAGAAAAAATACAACTAATTATGAGACTTAGTCATGTGTGTGATAAATATGTGTAATTTGTCTGCCATGGAGGTGCCTTTGGAGCACCAGCAGGTGGTTTCTTTCTGACCAGGGAAGTTTCTTCTTTCTGACCAGGGAAGTTTCACCTGGTCAGCACAGGGAATACTTTGAGGGGACAAAAAGGAGACATGGCTTGGGGCCCTGCTAAATTCCTTGATTTACAGGCCTGTCGTGGATGTGCTGAAAGAGCTGTGTGGGAAGCTGGAAGAGGTATGATCCATGYAAAACCTTACAGCTGATTCCAAATGCTGGACAATAGCAGGCTTTGGAGAGAGCAGTGGTGACAAAGGAGAAGGTTCTGTGAAAAGGAATTTCTTTCCTGCAGAGGCCTGGGTAGGAGGAACATGAAAGTTTGTTCTTTCATGTTTTGTGTTGGGAACATGGAGAGCAGGTGTGGAAGAGAAAGATGAGCGTAGCAGGCAAAGAAAAACTGAACAAGAATGACATGGAGGATGTGACAGGGAGAAATCAGAACTGCAGCAGTTTGAGTGAAGTTATTTCAGGCTCTGAATAAAAACCGCTGTAAGTTGGGAGGATGCCAGGGGCTGCGGTGTGACCGCAGAGCTGATTAAACCTGGCCTAGCAGCATCCCTGCTAAATGCACAGATCCCTTTCAGCCTGGTGGAGAGGGGAACACTGAATTCAGCTGGTAATTGATCGTGTCAGCTCATTCTGTGCATTTGGTGTGATAAATCCAGTAGATGACTGCAGGTTTCAAGCACAGAGCTCTGTTGTTCTGCTGCAATCACTTGCTGCATGCCTGGAATGCAGAGCAGGCAAAACCAARCAAAGAAAAAAACTGAAGTGGTGTTTCTTATGCAGTTTGTTTTTTGCAGGTGCTGTTTTGATCGATCAGTACTGTAACCCCCTGTCTGACATCTGCCTGAARAGTGTCCAGGCACAGGTGGACGATATCACGGACAAAGTGCGCAAAGTGCTGCGGACCAAGAACCCCAGGCACCCCAGCGTGGCTTCCAAGGCAGGTACTGTACAGAAAAGTGCTTCCCTGCAGAGTTTCCCTGCCCCTCTGCACAGGTGAAACAGCTGTGGAGTTGTGGCAGCTTTAAAGAGTTTTGTTTTTATCCCCCAGCAAACAAAATTCTGACATTTACCTGTGCCACCATTCAGGAATCAGTTGTTCAATAGCCCGGGGTTCAGTCTGTCAGGTGCTGTCTGGGCCAAAAGGATTGGGAGGGGAATTTTTTTTTCCCATTTGTATCTGAAATCTTAATAGCCCTGATATCTGTGGGACAGGGAAACAACCTCTTTTGTGCCAGTCTCAGAAAATCATCAGTAGGAAGGTGCCTGTTTATAATTTCCGAAGGTCAGACAGCATCTTGCTCCTTGGTGTTAYAAACACTGTGAAATTTCTGGCTTTCAAGAAGAAACTGAGCCTGTCCATGTGAAGATTTCATTGAATGAAGGTTGAGTGCACTTGTTCTCTCAGTCTTGATTCYCTTGCATGTGTTTCCAGGAGAGGTTCTCGTTCCAGAAGTGGAGCTTCAGAGACAGGTGCTTGATGCCATGAACTGTGTGCTGTATGAGCAGCTAAAATACAAAGGAAATGAGCTGGATTACTACAATTCCCTGAATTCCTACATTCACCAGGTATGTGTGTGTCAGGCAAAAATTGGGAGGCTGCAGGACTTGAGATGCTTGATTTGTCTGAACATAGCAAGACAAATAATTGTGTGAAGAACAGCTCTTAAATAAATCTGCCATTCTTCAGTGCATATTCTGTYGAGATGTGTTTTCATCTGTGAAACCAACCACTGAAATCCATGTTTTTCTTAAATCCCACCTGTGTTTTTGTCATGTTTTCCTCCCCCAGGTTTTGATCCGCAGGACAGGAATTCCCATCAGTTTGTCTGTGCTTTATTTAACCATTGCCAGGCAGCTGGGAGTCAAACTGGAGCCGGTGAACTTTCCCAGCCACTTCCTACTGCGATGGTGTCAAGGGAAGGAAGGGTGAGTGACCTCCTGAACTTTGAAATTGTGCTCACAGTGACAAAAAACAGAAAACATTTACAGCTTCAGACCTGTACCAGAATGTTCTATTATTTTCCATCTGAAATTATAATCTACACAGAAGGGAAGATCAGACCTCTAGGAAAGTTTTCCTAAACTCAAATGGAAACAGATTTCCTGCTTCAGGCCTATGTGAGAATGTTCCATTATTTCCCATCTGGAATTATGAGCTATACAGAGGGAGAGATTAGATCACTAGAGAAGTTTTCCTAGAACTCAGCTCTGCTGCTGCTGCTGAATAATAACCCATTTCCTGAAATAATGTACCCATGAGGTGATGTGAAGATTGTGGAAAAGAGTGAAGGTAGCAGGCAATCTGTTTAGGAGGGAGCTGAGGAATGAAGGACACAGGTTGGAAGTGCTGAGGGAAGGACAGAAACATCAAATCCTGCCTTACCACGAGGCCCCTGATCACAGTTTGGTCTCTTTGTTGCCTCTTTAGGAGCACAGATATTTTTGACTACACCTACATCGATGCCTTTGGGAAGGGAAAGCAGCTGACGGTGAAGGAGTGYGAGTACCTGATCGGGCACCACGTGACAGAGGAGTTCTATGGAGTGGTGACTTCCAAGGAGGTCTTGCAGAGGATGGTGGGGAATCTCCTGAACCTTGGCAAGCGGTGAGTTGAGGTTCCAGACCCTGGAAGAAAGGGACCCAGGGTGTATTATCTGCATATCCAACATTGCTGCTTCATGGTATTGCAGTGAGTGCTTCCAAAAGGTGTCACTCAGCCCAGGAGATCSTGAAAATTCTGTGTCACAGGGCACTGGCTGGGTGTTTTTTATCACCTGTATCTGAGCAGAAGCAAAAGTATTTAGTAAAATTTCCTCAGGAAGTTTTTTGACTTYAGTAAAGTCCCCCTCAGGAAAATAGACAAAATATTTTATTTCCTCTCTGAAAAGCTGATCCACCATCCCTTAAGAGCAGAGCCTTTTGTTATGTGATAAGCACAACCCCCGTGTTCCAGTGAGCAGTTTCGGAGCTCCTTTTTGTGTGTAGAACATTGGGTTTTGTTTTCCAGTGCTGCTGATAATCCCTTTCCCAAGCAGCCACAGACTCACAGGAGTGAAAGGATTGCTTGAGGTGTCAGGGGAACAAAAGCAGATTTCAGAAGGAAATGGCCTGGAGAGTGAGTTGTCTGTGTAGCATTGTTTGATCAAGGGGAATAGCACCAGAGGGAGGGCAAAGTGGAATGTTTTTTTCCTTGTGAGCAGGCTGGATGTGGTGAGTGACAATCCCTGCTGGAATCACTCTTGTGAGCAGGCCTGTAGCTGCAGCATCATTTCTGGGKGGCTCCCCCTGTCCCTCAGAGCCCTGGGGACAGGGGTTGCAGAGCCTTACAGCYGAGTTCCTTTTCTGCTGGCAGAGAGAGCACTGACCAGTCCTACCAGCTCCTGAGAGACTCCTTGGATCTGTACCTGGCCATGTATCCAGACAATGTGCAGCACCTCATGCTCCAGGCCAGGTTGTACTTCCACCTGGGAATCTGGCCAGAAAAGGTACCTGGGCACTGGGGGGAATGTTTTGGGGCAGGCTGAGCATTGTTAATGCCAGGTTATTGATTTTTGGGGCCTGCATTTCAGTCTGCCACGAGTTGTTGCTGTAATAAAAAGAAGTTGGAGGAGTTCTCACATTGCAGGGAATCAATCTGAAGCAGGGAGAGTGGATGATTCTTGCCTGCTTGTCCTAGGGGAGATTTGGGAGCAGCCTTGAGGCATAATTTATGATTTACAGCTTGTCTTACAACCAAGACCRTGCACTGAGTTACAAGAGAATCCTGTTTGCTCTGTGCCTGAATTGTGGTCAAACTCCTGCTGGGCTCCTGCAAAAGGAGCAGTGGCCTTATCAGAAAACTGCAGGAAGTTATCTTTTATAAATAAAACCAAAGCTGTTCTCCCAATCTCAGCCACGCAATCTGTGGCTGTTGTGAGAAAGCAACTTGATATTCCTGTCCTTGGAATTCCTTTTCCTTCAATGTAACAAACCCAGTCCTGTTATCTTGGGAGTGTGGGAAAGAAGGTGCTGAGATTTATAGGTTGTGTGGATCATCCAAGGCTTTCACTGAATCAGGGGAAGGCACAGGGAAGAGCCTGTAACTCAAAAAGTCAGATTTTTTTAGTGTGTCACTGCAGCAAGGAGGTGTTCCCTACTCAGAATTCCYTGTGCTGCCTCAGGGGAGCCTGTGCCACTTCCCCCTGTGAGGTTTGGGAAGGGGACAGGGATATTGGCTGGAAGCTGAGCAGAAAGCAAAGCTCTTCCCACCAAATAACTGCAACAGGACTGCTGGAGGAGCTGCCTCCCTTCCCTTTGAGGAGCAAACTTGGCCTTCCTTTCTTATGGCAGCAAATTTTAGAGTCACCACACTAGAAAAGCAATAAAAAACTGTGTGTGGGAAGGATTCACTGAGCTCAAATGCCAACTGGCCATAAACAGGGAACACTGAAAGATCTTCCTGCCCCTTCCTGGTGCCCTGGGATGTGTTTGGAGAGCACCACACTCACATTTGCTGCCCCTCAGAACACATAACCCAACCCCAGGACTGAGTTTTCCCCATAGTTCTCTGCACCACGTTGCAGATGCAATGGAAACAGGCAATTTTGGATTTTTCAGGATGGCATCCAGTCGTTCCAGGCTGTCAGGCAGGATTGTAGCTCAGCAGAGAGGATGCTCTGTGTCTGACAGGACACAATGTACCAGCTTTGACAGGGTCTGCCAGATTTATGGATAGGGGTAGAAAATCTGAAAAGTTCTGCAGAGCTACACATCATGTTGCCCTAAATATTTGTAAATAACAGTAAATAAAATTCACAAGAATCTCTGGCATCTGTGGTTACCTCCTTCCCCTTCCTTTAGGAGTTTTCAGGATTTTCACATCCTTCATTCTTAATAGAATTAAAGTGGCCAAGAAGCCTGAGCTGTGTTTCTTCTCATAAATTAGGCACCTGTTCTTTTTTTTTTTTAATTGATTTTCCTCATTTTTGGCTGCTGTTCATGCTCAACAGCCTGAGTTTTCTATTCCTCTTCTGCTGCTGCTGCTTTGAACTTAATGACCAAACCTTCCAGCACGTCATCAAGGAGACAATCCTTCTGCCAGCTGCCAAACTGTCAGATTTTGGGACTTGAGATATTTGATGTTGAGACAGAGATGTGTCTTCTCCCACCATGTTTACACAACAGGCTGGATTTTTTCCCTTACTTTTACTGGAAAATTTAAATTTTCATTGCCTGCCTGTAACAAACTTGGCAGCAGATGCTCTGGTGCTATGCCAGAGGGTGTTAGGAGACTGAAATTCTGGATCTGCAGGGCTCGCTGCTTTGCTTTGTGTTCTTTAGTCATCCTGAGACCAGCAGCTTTTCTGTCTTGTTCCCTGTTCCATGCTGAAACTTCACAGAGGTTATTTCCATTTCCTCCAGTGCTGCCCTGTTTTGGCTCTCTCACAGACATGCTGAGAAGTCCTTTTAAATTAAAATATTAGTTCTCAAGAGCTGCAGAAGTCACCTGGAATCACTTTCCAGCAGCAGTTTGGGACACTGGGAACTGCATTGTCATAACCAGAAACCTTGAGAGGTGGGCTGTGGTCACTAARTGGGATGTGATGGACTTGTGTGGCTTTGTTTCGAGCAGCTGCTGTGCTTGCCAGTGCCTTTCCTTGKAAGCTGGAAGCTTTACAAAGGGAAAAGGAATAGAAATAGGCTGTGATGAAGAAATCCTTGGGAATGTGTGGGAAGCAGGGAGCAGCCCTGTGAGGGAAGGTCTTAGGCCTGGCTCTCATACCCAGCAGTGTATCTGTGTGTATCTGTGAGTGTTGTGCTGCTGCAGGGCCGTGCCCTGAACCTGTTCCTGCCGTGTTTTGGAAGGTTCTGGACATCCTGCAGCACATCCAGGCCCTGGACCCATCGCAGCATGGGGCTGTGGGGTACCTGGTGCAGCACACCCTGGAGCACATCGAGCGGCGCAAGGAGGAGCTGGGCCCCGAGGTCAAGCACCGCTCGGACGAGAAGCACAAGGAGGTTTGCTTTTCCATCGGGCTCATCATGAAACACAAGAGGTGAGCCTGAAGCCTTCCCCAGCCTCTGCACCCACAGAGCACAGGGGTTTGTGCTGGCAGGAATGAGGTGTTTGGTGCCGAGGAGGAAGGGAAGTGCCGGGTGTGTGTGTCCATCCTGTGTGAGAAAATGGGAGCAGCTCCATGTAAGTGCCTGGAGAGAGCAAATGTTTGCACTGCAGACAGCTTGACCTGTCTTGAGTCATCCCCTGTCACACAGGTGACATGCCCAGAGCACAGAACTCACTGTGCAACAGAGTCAATTACAGAATCCGTTCTGATATGCCCAGGACAGTTTGTGGATGTTTCACTGTGTTCCCTCCTCCTGCACACAGAGGATTTGTGCTCCTGCCTGCCCTGGGTTGCTTTGGCCACTGCTCTGACTCACCCAAGCATCCAGAGCATGTTTTAGGGGCATCAGCAGTGATAGCTGTAACACCTCACAATCAATCCCATAAACATTCTGGAAATAGTATGGCTTCCTTCTCAGTGTTGGGATTACCCTGTCTGTGTGATGGGCTCAGAAATAATTGCACAACCCAGTGGTTGTTGAACCCTCCTTATTTCTTGTTTTCTCTTCTGCTTGCTGACATCCCAGCTCTTTCCCATTCTCTTTCTTGCTCACGTTTGCTTTTCCTTTGTCTTCAGCTGTTTATTCCTGTCTGTTTATCCAGTTGTTTCCCTTCACCTCAAGTTACAAACACAAAGTTTTTCTGAATTGTTKTTTTTTCCTCTTGTTCCTCTCCTCCTCCTGCCAGCTCTCAGGGGGTTCCTWTCCTGTTTGTGCTGTATTAATCTCAAGGAAAAAGAGCTGGCTCTGGTGTTTTCAACTGAATTTCTTTGATCAGGTATGGCTATAACTGTGTGATTTATGGCTGGGATCCYGCCTGCATGATGGGCCACGAGTGGATCCGGAATATGAACGTGCACAGCCTCCCCCACGGCCCCCACCAGCCCTTCTACAACGTCCTGGTGGAGGATGGCTCCTGCAGATACGCTGCCCAAGGTGAGCAGGAGCTCCTGGTCCACTCTCTGTCCATATTAGGACAAAGGGATGATTAAATTATTAACYAAGTGTGATTAGCAAGTGTTGTAAAGGTGGAGGTAGGAAGGAAAATGATCCTGAGTCGTGGCCTGCTCTGTTTGCTCTCCATGAAATCAGCACTGCTGGGAATGGACATGGAGGCCCGTTCTGGTGTCATCTCCCACTAGTCAAGAAAGTGTTCTGGGCCCTCTTATGGTTTGAACCTTAATTGCTGCTCTGAAAAAAGTAGTTCAGCTTTTGCTGAAGGTTGAAGGTCTGTCAGCAGCTTTGACAGCTGTGCTTGGACAGGACCTGGAAATGGGATTTGGTGAGGGAGCACACAGGATTGGTTCTGGCCACTGTCACGTGCCAGGATCCCAAGGAACACCAAYAACCTGGCTTTTAGTGCCACCTTTAACCAGAACAAAAATTAATGTCTCTTGATGAGTGCAGAGAAGTGTAGAAATCTCTGTGTCACATGTTCTTTATGCAACATAACCGTAAGAGGAAACTCTTGGTCAGGGTGTGTGGCTGGGGTACAGGGAGAGCTGTTGAACTGAAGTTCTCAAGAAAATTACAAATGAAAAGCACTTCTGTGGCTCTGGATATTGTAAAAATGTTAATTTGCCTCATGTTTGTGTACTTGCCTCCTGTTTGTGTATTTGCCTCATGTTTGCCATTCAGGCAGGGCAGCTGCACAGCCAGAGTGTTTTGCTAAGAGATGTGGAAGCTGCTGGAGGGAAAATCCTGACCAAAATGCTACTTCTCTGGGTGCTCCCTCCACTGTCTGGTCCCTTGGGTGTGACCAGAGGTGGTTTTACAGGAAGGGACACTCATACCTCTTTCCCACTGTCCTGAGAGTGGCCTTTTTACATTCAGCAGCCCAAAAAGATGAAGTGGGATTAATTCAGCAAAACCTGATGGCTCAGATTAGGCAGGGCTTGGCCTCTCAGAGAGTCTGAAAAACCAGAAATTCTTGTGTGCCATGGGTTGATATTAAAATATGCATCTGGRTAATTACCTAATCAGGTAATTGTCCCCAGTGCTGCTGGGGCTGAGTCATCACTTATCTTTTGTCTAATGATGTGAAAACAAACAGAAGCCTGGCTGGTCCCACGGTGCTGTTCAGGGTAGGCTGACACTGTTATCTCTGTGCAGGAGACAAGAGTTTTGATACTTCTGGGGAAAAGTGAAGGGTTTGTGCTGCCTGGCTGTTGATATCCTCTCTAAAACACATCCTCAGATCGTTTGGGAAGGATTATTTCATATCCTCCTGACTTGACTCTGGGGAKAGAGTGAGAGTTTTTTAATAGAAGAATCCTAAACAAATCCTCAATTTCACCAGCTCAGAAATAACAGCAAGCTTATTATAGATAAATGAACCTCAGYTTGAGGCCTTCCTGTAAATCTGTGGGTTGACTGTGGCTAATTCCAGAACTCCTGTGTCATGCAGAGAGTTTGGTACCTGTCCACTCYTGCCTGTGTTTGATTTGCTTTGTGACAGCACAGGAGGGAGATCTGTGGCTCAAAACTGTTTGTCAGCACCTTTGTGAGGCTCCCACCTTGTGCTGAACTCGTTTGTGTCAGCTTGTTCCAGCTGCCAGCTGCTGTTCCAGCCATCCCTGCTGTTCATCCATCCCTGCTGTTCCAGCCATCCCTGCAGCCTCATCCCAGAATATCCATCCCTGCACATCCATCCCATCCCTGCAGCCCCATCCCTGCAGCTCCATCCCAGAATATCCATCCCTGCAGCCCCATCCCTGCAGCTCCATCCCAGAATATCCATCTCTGCAGCCCCATCCCTGCAGCCCCATCCCAGAATATCCATCCCTGCAGCTCCATCCCTGCAGCTCCATCCCTGCAGCCCCATCCCTGCAGCCCCATCCCTGCAGCTCCATCCCAGAATATCCATCTCTGCAGCCCCATCCCTGCAGCCCCATCCCAGAATATTCATCTCTGCAGCCCCATCCCAGAATATCCATCTCTGCAGCCCCATCCCAGAATATCCGTCCCTGCAGCTCCGTCCCTGCAGCTCCGTCCCTGCAGCTCCATCCCTGCAGCTCCATCCCTGCACATCAATCCCTGCAGCTCCGTCCCTGCAGCTCCATCCCTGCAGCCCCATCCCAGCACATCAATCCCTTCAGCCCCATCCCTGCAGTTCCATTGCCACATCTCCATCCCTGCAGCTCCATCCCTGCAGCTCCATCCCTGCAGCTCCGTCCCTGCAGCTCCGTCCCTGCAGCCCCGTCCCTGCAGCTCCGTCCCTGCAGCCCCGTCCCTGCAGCCCCGTCCCTGCAGCCCCGTCCCTGCAGCTCCATCCCTGCAGCTCAATCCCTGCAGCTCCATCCCTGCAGCTCCATCCCTGCAGCTCCATCCCTGCAGCTCCATCCCTGCAGCTCCATCCCTGCAGCTCCATCCCTGCAGTTCCCTGTGCACAGCTCCCAGCTCAGCCATGCTGCTGCAGAGCACTCAGCAGTGCAGCTCATTTTCCGCAGTGGTGCAGTATCCAAAGGTCCTTTGCAAGCCTCTAGGACTGCACCAGCCTGCTGAGGGATGGAGAGCTCTGRTGCTGCTGGCTGCTCACCCTGCCATGCAGCAGCTTCAAAGAGCCAGCATGGATTAATAGGAATTCTCCGTGCTCCCTGTAATGAACTGGATTTCAGGGACAGATTATTCCTGAATGACAGTCTCTGCATCCCAGCTCATCCCTGCCCTGCCCAAAGTCAGCCTTTGATCCTTATGCAGCTTTTTTTTTTTTTCTTTCTTTTTTAATAGATAATACTACCTGTTTTATCTGGCACTGTGCTGGAAAAAAATGACATCATTTGGGGAATGCTGCAGGGCTGTTGCTTGTGGGTTTTTCTCCTGATCCCTGCTCTGCACCAACACTGCAGAGCACAGCAGCCCTTGGCTGGGGTCACCTTTGGGCTTTAGTGTTTAGGGGTCACCTTTGGGGTTTAGTGTTGTTTAACTCTTGTGCCTGACCTGGTTATCTTGTAGAACAAGGAGGAAAGGAGCTGTTGTGGGAAAGGATCAACGTGTCCTTAAGGACTTTGACTTGGGGAAGTTTGGATTTAGGGAAGTTTGTTTTGCTGGAGACAGGGCTGCAAACCAGGCGTGGTGGAAGCACAGGCTGAGGGGRGAAGCTCTTGGCTCCTCTGCCAGGTCAGCCTTGTGCAGGTGGGCTCACCCTGGAGCATTTGAGGGGGATCTCTCCTGGAATGGATCCCCAAGGGCTGTGAGGGATCCCAGCTGAGCTGAGTGCAGCAGCTTCTCTTCTGCTCCAACCCAATGCCAGGCAATCTCATGCATCAAACCGTTCCCAGCCCCTGCTCAGTGGGGCCATCAGGAGGTGAGGCTCTGTGAGCAATCACACTGCACATCTCCCCGAATTAGGGAGTTTTTAGTATTCAAAACATCGGAATTGGTGTTTCTAGAGACACAAACAAGGTCTGGGAGGGGCCCAGGATTCACTGGTGTTCCTGTGGTGATRACTGCTCCTTCCCTTCCCTCACAGAGAACCTGGAGTACAACTCGGAGCCCCGGGAGATCCCTCACCCCGACATTGGCCGCTACTTCTCTGAATTCACCGGCCTTCACTACCTGGCAAATACCGAGCTGGAAATTCGGTACCCGGAGGATTTGGAGCTCACCCGAGCCACAGTGCAGAAGATTTACAGTTCAGGCAAGGAGTGAGTGCCAAAGGCAGCCTGGGGACAGAAGCAGCTGGAGTGTAGCTTTACCCTCTTTGCAGAACTTGCGTGGGAAGCAAGTTTGGTGACAATCCTTTGGCTTAATGCATCGAAAACTGCATTGGACTTGGAAACTGGTGCTACAGCATCTTCCCCTCGTCTGCCTGCCCATCCTGGCCCAAGGCACAGGGACACTTTGGTACTCGAGGCCCAGCAGGAGCATCTGGCAGGGTCAGGAGCGTTGTCCTTTGGAAGGATCTGCACATCCTGCTCGTTCTGTGGTGGCCTTGCCTTAGAAGGTCAACACAGTGAGATCCCGATGTGGAATGTGGATGAGCCCCCCTCTTCCAGAGCAGGAAGTTGCTTGTCCTTACAGTATTGTGAGGTTTGTGTTTGGCTGTGTCTCTTTGGTTTGGTTTGAATGTCTATCCCATGCAGGYGATAGTTTTTAAAGTCTCTCCGTTTCACTGTTGTCTTCTCCGGTCTGAATCTTTGGGTCAGGTATCGCTTCACCTCTATAGTCTGATTGTTTCTAGAGCTCCTGTTCCAATTCTGAACATCCTTCTGGGCCTGGCAATATCCTTATGGGCCTGGGAAAGACAACCAGCAGCAGTGGGGCTCGTGGGGTGGCAAGCAGTGCTGACTCTGGGGGCCACATCAGCGATGACAAAGACTCCTCGAGCAGAAGAGGAGCTCCTGGCCCTTTTCCAGGCCTGCTGAATGCACCCAGCCCACGTTCTGACCTTGTTCTTTGGTCTGTCCATCATGTGTGTCCAAGGTGGGCTCCATGGCACAGCCRTGAGTGTTCCCAGGAGGATTTGGGACCTCGTGGGGATGTTGGTGGAACCTCGAGGGCAGCACCAGAATGACTTTGATGGATGCAGAGCTGCTGCTCGCTGCCGTCTCTGATCCTTTTTTCCAGTAGGTATTTATGCAATACAGTGAGCGATGACTGGAACTTGGCCATCCCTGGAATCAGCCAAACCATTAGGGATGCAAGACATTCATTCCTGCAGCTCGAGGCCTTCTTTCTTCTTGCCAAAAGAAAAGGGATTCTGGGGGTGTGCAGAATCCTCGGCTGCCTGCAAGGAAAGGGCTTGAGCAGCTCGAGGCACGTGAATTTGAACCTTGACTTGGAGGCCCAAGCAGAAGCACTGCAGCAGTGTTCCCTCTGGGCTCAGGGGCCGTGGGGTGCAGAGTGATATGTTTGTGCATATCTTTGTGGTTTCTGAAGCAATGTGTGTAGAGTAGCTGCACTTGTTTCTCCTGTCACTGTCCATTTGCAACACAGCAGTTCTCCTGTCCGAGCTGGCACTTAGGGCCCTGTAGAGGTAGGTGGATGCTCTTTAGTCTCGTACACACTACAGGAATCTCCACGTGGAATCACTCACAGCCCCCCTGTCTGGCAATGCCTGCCCTGCATGTCACCTCCTGCAACCCTGAGCACTGGTGTTCTGTGAGAAATAAATGCTGAGAGCCCGGCGCTGTGGTGGTGGTGGTGGTGGTCTGCAGGGGTCTGGGGGCTCCAGGAGCAGGAGCTTGTGGGGACAGGGTGAGGAATGCTGAGGGGTCTGTCCTCAATGCAGAACTCTGCCTTTAAGGAGTCAGAATCCCAGAATGGTTTGGGCTGGAAGGGACCTTAAAGCTCCCTTTGTTCCRYGGGCAGGGACGCCTTCCACWATCCCAGGTCRGTACTGGCATGATCCTGGAGAGAGGGAGGGAGGAATTCCCGTTGTGAAGTAGGGTAGGGAATCCTCAGGCAACAATCCTAAAATCCATCTCTTGTTCTTAAAGCTTGGAGTAGACGCCAGCCCTCCAACACGTTTTGAAAGCAGATCCAGAAAGATTCCTGGCAGGGATGCGAGGTTGGGAATGGGGGTGGTGATTCCCAGGGTAGCTGAGAACAGGTTTGGGCTCCCCGTCCCCATTCCCATTCCCATTCCTGTCAGTGAGATTCCTGGGGTTTTGTGCTCCCTTCTGTTGTCCTGGGCCTCTCTCCAGTGCATCCAGGGAATGACAGAGCTCCCAGGAGCCCCAGCAYGAGGAGCTGCCTGAGTGCCAGGTACAGCTGTGCTGTAAAAGAGCCAGAGGAGCTGACAGAAAACACCCAGAGTTTCCCTGAAAACCTACCGGGAGAGGTGCTGGGTGCTCCAGGGGTGCAGAGCTGCCAGCAGGGCCCTTTCTGCCCCTTTTGGGATCACTCTGTGTACCCTGAGGAGGGCTGGCCCAGGAGGAAGTGTGGGAGCTGCTGCTCACCACAAACTTCCCCATGGCTGCTGTTGCCAGGGGTGCAAGAGGGGCCAGCCTTGGGTGCTCGGGGTGCATCCTCATCCCTCTGGCAGGAGTTTTGGGGGGGGGGGAATTGGACAGCTCTGGGTGCTGCCCACATCCACACTTGTGGGTGTTGGGGTCACCCAGAGCACCAGCACAGCCTTGGATGTGCCAAATTTGGAAAAGACTGGACCTGGTCCAATCAATTTTCYGCACAATCTCAACCCAGGGTCCAAGTCAGATTTTGGGATTTGAGACCAACCCCGAGGGAATGCTGTGTTCCCTTTGTTTCCAGTTTGGGGAGGGTGTCCCCACTGCCTCCAGTGCTGCTTGTCCTGGGTGGAGTCTTTGGTGCTGGTGAGGAGAAACTCCCCTGTGAGTTCCTGCTGCCCTGGGAGGCCTCAGCCCAGCACYCAGCGTGGCCAGGGAAAGCTGGGAACCCCCCAGGACACCTTTTGGAATTCACAGGGGTTCCCACAGGCTGCACATCCAAGGTCCAACACAGCAGGAAAGCCCTCTGGGGGACGGTGGGGTGACATTTGGGGTTTGCCTGTGCCCCTTCCCCTCTTGGCAGCACAGTTGCCTTTTCCCCGAGAGGACAGCAGTGGATCCCAAAAGTTCCCTGTGTCCCTGAGCAATGTCCGGATCTGCAGTGTTCACGTTGAAGATGGTGCCAATGACATCCATCAGCATTTGTCCTGTCCTGTGTGTGGTGCTCTCCAGGAAGGGGTTTTGGCTTTCTGGAGAAGGTGGAATTCCCTCCCTTCTGCCCCACCAAGGGCCAGGTTGCTCCTGTGCGGTGCCAAAGCCCTCTGGTGCTGCATCCCTGGGGAGCAGGGGGTGAATTCCTGCCGTTAATGCCATGTTCTCCCTTTCCTTCCCTTCCATCCCTCCTGGGGACACAACACCCCCAGTGCTGTCACCTCAAAATCCGGAGGGTGAAGGAATAAAATACAGAATGGGGGAARAGGAGGCTGGAAAGGGGCAGGAAGGGAGGAGTAATCCCGGGCTGCATCCTTAGGGACAGCCGTGCGCTGGTTCTGAGCTTTGCCCCCGGCTCTGGGCGCTCRGGGATGTCTCGGGCAGCGCCATTCCCGGGGTTCCTCCGGCAGGGAGGGAGCCCTGGCAGCAGCAGAGCCCTGGSGAGGTTTATCCACCCTGGGAGGCCGAGGGCTCCGTGTGCTGCTGCCCAGGTCAGCCTGAGGAGCTGCCCAGCAGAGCAGGGACAGCTCCTGGTGCAGCATCCTCCTGGGARCCCTTCCAGAATCCCTCTGGATCCGTCCTGACACACAGGGACACGCTCGGAGCGCCCTGACCCAGCCAAGGGCGGGGACTGAGGCTCTGTGACCAACCATGGCATTTGTCTCCAGCCTCTGCAGGAACACCGGGCCCCTCCAGCCCAGCTTGGGGCCGGGGAGAGCCGCGTCCTCTGCGACACGGGAGGGGAGGAAGGGCTGCCCTGGGCTGGAGAAGGGTCCCTGGCATCTCCTGCTCCCTTCCAGGCCGCCTCCACCGCACACGGGCTGGCTCCAGGTCTGTCCCGACTGCTTCTCCCAGGGCTCCATGGCTCCCACCTGCATCCCTGGTGGCCCTTCCCCCTCGGGGACACAGGGACTGTGTAGGCAGGGACAGAATGCTGCGTGTCTGACCCCYTCCTACCTTCCTTCTCCCGGCTGGAAGCGCCTGGGCTGGGCGAAATTCCCCATTTGATGGAAAACTGCCGGCCCGGAGATGGAGGGTGAGGAGCCCTGAGCCCAGGGCCCCTGAGAGCTGAGCTCACAAGATGGACACATCTCTCCTTTCTCCTTTTTTATTTATAAACAGGTRTTTTCCTGGACAGCTGGAGGCTGGAAATTATTTCATCTCTTTCCCGTTTATATCTGGCTTTAAACAAATAAACCTTGACGTGCTACCTGCTGCCCTGGYGTGCTGTGCTTTTTGAGCTGCCTCCAAACCCCTGCCCTCGCTCCTGGAAGGGCTTTGCCGTTCGCTGTGCCCGTGGGAGGGTGACGTGTCCCCGCCGGTGCCAGTCTGGCAGGGAGGGAGATGGTGACAGAATCCCCCACCTCTGCACCGGGCTCTGTGCCCGCTGCCCCCCAGGGCTGGGGTCCCTTTGGGGCTCCTGGGTCACCTCTGCCCGTCCCCCTTTGTCCCCATCCAGGGGGACAGTGCAGTGCCAGGGCTGGGAGCAGCCGCAGAGCTCAGATGGAGCTGCTGCCGGGTATCCATAGGGGAGACCCCGGCCCGAATTCCCGCACCGGCGGCGGCTCCGTGCCCTTCTCCCGGGAACGCTCCAGAGCCGCGAGCGGGGCACGGCCGGAGGTGCCGCCAGCGCTGCCGGGGCTGTCCCCGCTCCCGGAGGGTCCCACCCCCGGCGGTCCCTGCGCTGCCTCTGGGCGGGGGCTCTCAGGGCCCGGGGCCGCCGCGCCGCCGCCGCCTCCCCGCCGTGCCCGCCCTTAAAAGCGGCGGCGGCTCCGGTGCAGCGCCCGCGGCGGCGCTCCCGGCACGGCCCGGGATGGGCTCCGCGCACTCCGTGCCCGCCGAGATGCGGGAGCTGGCGGACAGGACCGGCTGTGAGTACCGGGGACCCGCGGCCACCCCCGCCCCTGCCCGGAGCCTCCGGCGCCGCCGCCCGAGGGGACACGGGGGGACACAGCCYCKCGGGGGTGTCACCGGGGAGAGGGGRCTGTGCGGGACGTGTCACCCGCGGGGGGTGCGGGAGGTGTCACCCGGGAAGGAGGAAGGGGGGATGAACTGGAAATGTCACCCGGAGGGCCGGGGGCTGCAGGAGGTGACGCTGGAGCAGGGGAGGGGGATGCGGGACGTGTCGCGTCACCCGCCAATGGGGAGGAGGCAGGAGATGTCACCCGGGGAGGGTGCAGAGGTGTCACCCGGGGTGGGGAGAGTGCAGGACGTGTCACCCGGGGGACGGAGGGGGAAARGGGCACGGTGCCAGCGTGTCACCCTGGCCGTGCAGCCGTGTGTGTCCCCGCTGCCACAGCGCCACGAGCCGGGGCGTCGAGCGGCCACACGTGCGATCCCCAGCTCCGCTCTGCCCCCCGCGCCACCAGCGCACGGAATTGTCCCCGCTTGGCTGCTCGGCCCCGGAGCCACCGGGCCGTGACACCCCCGCGCTGCTCGCGGGGCTTGGGGACCGAGGAACCAGCGGGGGAAGGAGCGGGGACACGGCCCGGGGCTCCCGCGGGGGTCGGAGCGTGGGACGGGGTGGTCGCGTCCGTCCTGGGAAGTGTCACCGCTCCAGGACGTGGCGAGCTCGGGGCACGGAGATCGGGGCGATCCCTTCTGGATCTGCTGAGGGGCCAGAGGGTCTGTGGGGGCCGAGAGGGTGCAGGGACAGTCCCAGCGCTGCTGCTGCTCCTGGGGTCACATCTCCCTTCATCCTCTCTCCTCCCCCTYCAGGGAGGGCTGAGACCCCTCGAGCACCCCGGGGCGGGCTCAGGAGCTTGGGGGACCCGCGGAGTGCCATCCTGGCAGCCCAGGGTGGGAGGGGGTTTTGGGGGATCCCCCCGGCCCGGGGACCCSCAGCAGCACCTCCGGCACAGGCGGCACCGGCACCCCCTGAATCAGCCCCAGGGGAGGGTTTGCAAGGGCAGCACCCGAAAATGTCMCCGGAGCCAGAGGAGAGGGGGCGGGGGGAGCCCCTGACTCCACGCCATGCCCGGGGTGCGTGTCCTGSGCTCCCGGTGGGGTTCACAGAGCTCCCACCGTGCCGTGGCTGCGGCCAAAACCCTCGGGAATTCCGGGATTTCCAGCCCGGAGCAGGGCATTGCACCCGCGGGAGCAGCAGGGACAGGGCAGAGCCACCCGAATGTCCCCGTGGTTTGTTCCTCTCCCTTCTCCCCCATGGAGGGGCACCCTGAGGRGCTGCCCGGGGCTCTGGGGCCGGCTCCCCTCCCTCCCTCCGTGTGCTCCATCCCAAAGCTGCAGCAGCATCTTCCCAGGCTGATGGGATCATTCCCTGCCCCCGGGATGGTCTGAGCCCCCAGCGCCCCTTTCCCTTGTGCTGCTCTTCGCTCGAGCAGCACAAACCAGGCGGGGCTGGCAGCAGCAATCGCGGCTCCCTCGGGTTTAAATCCCTTTTTACCTCCTCCCTTTTAAATTCCGTGTTTAAATCCCGTTTCTCCYCCCTGAGCAGAGGCCGTGCAGGACACGGGCCTGCAGCACCAGGGTGCGTCTGAGGAACACGAGCAGCCTCTGCTGCCCTTCCGCCAGCCCTTCTCCAGCACAGCTCCTGCCTTTTGGGAAGGTTTTCCCTGTTTGGTTTTTTTCTTCTGGGAAGCAGCTGAAAACACAGGATGGAGCCATCCTGGGAGACCTTCCCTAAGAGGAAAACCTGGGACTGGGGAAAACCGGAGGAAAATCCTCATCCAGCCCTGCAGGGCTGGCCCAACCGTGAGCACGGAGCCACCGGCCCCCGTTCTGTGTCCTGTCGGGGACTGGGACATTTTTCTGAGTGATCAAAGCTTTTTGCTGTGCCCCAAAGTCCCCGATGCTGAAGGCTCTGGTGGCTCTGCTGCTCCCATGGTGACGGCGACGTCGCCGAGGCAGGAGGGGAAAGGTCACTTCTCCATGGCCAAAATTGGAAAGCAAAGTCCGGGGAAAGTTTCCGTGGGCGTGTGGGGTCAGCAAGAGGGCGGCAGCCGGGAGGGATTAGGGCAGAAAACCCCAAATGGGTGAATTGGGGGCTGGGCATCGTTGGGAAGGGTTCAGTCAATGGGGTTTAAAGCCCGTCCAGAGGCGGTGCCTGGGATTGTGGGGGCAGCCCGGGGGCCCAGGAGCCGACCCCAAAGGGTTTTCCAGGCTGCTCCCAGAGCTCTGAGGAGGCTCAGCCCCGCTGATCGATAGCGCTGCTATTTCCAGGCTGCGGGGACGCGAAGGGCGCTATTGAAACATCAGAAAAGGGAGCGAGGGAGGCAGCCCGGCCCCGCTCTGACCCCGCTGCCTCGCTRCAATTAACGCAATTAACCCTGCAAGCCCTCGGCGGTACTTTCACACGGTTTTATGTCCATCCATGGCTCCAGGAGGGGCTGCAGGAGCGGGAGGATCCGCCTGGTGCCCGCACAGCCTCCCCGATCCCCGGAGACGAAGCTCCAAAGCACTTCCCGAGCTCCTGGGAACGGCCCCTGCCGATATTTGCTCAGGAGCCGGGCTCTGGCGGGGTTGGAGCTTGGTTACAGCCCCAGGGGAGCAGCTGGGATGGATAAACCCGGTGGGATTGGGGCAGTGGGGAGGTGCTGCTGGAGCCCCAGCGCTGATGGAGCTCCCCTCCTCCAGCTCCTGCCCACGGGGTGGGTCCATCCCCCGCACCTCGATGGTTCCCGGCTCACCCCGAGCAGGGGCAGCGATTTCAAAGGCCCAGAGTGTTCATTTTGGGGCGCTGCYGTGCCCCCTCCGTGTCCYCTCCTGTCCCCTGGCACAGGGCAGGCGCTGCTGCCAGGATTTCTGACCCCAGGGTTATTTCCTGCCCCCAGCCAGGGATGTGGGCACGGAGGAACCTCCCAGCTCCGGGCAGAAATGTCCTTGGATGGTGYCAGAAACCCCAAATGAGACGGTCGAGCCTGTTTGAAGGACCCTGAACTGGGGCTGGGATCCCCATTCCATGCCAAGCCAGTCCAGGGAATTCTCTGCAGCCCAKGAGGGGATAAAGCAGCCCTTGGCATGGTCCTGCAGCCCAGGAGGGGACACGGGGACACACAGGGACCTGCACGGAGCCACCGGAGGAAACGGGGCTGGCACAGGAGTGCCCGAGTGCCCAAGCCCCTGAGGGGAAGGGACAGCCACGGGCGGGGGTCCCCAAGGTGCCTCGGGGCTCAGTCCCTGTCACCTCTGTCCTTTCCCTGGCAGTCACCTCGGAACAGATCGAGCACCTGCACCGGCGCTTCAAACAGCTGAGCCAGGACCAGCTGACCATCCGGTATGGAATGAGGAACCCAGTCCGTGGAAATCCCAGTCTATGGCAATCTCAACTCACTGCAATCCCATTCCATGGCAATCCCAGTCCATGGCAATCCCAGCCCATGGAAATCCCACCCCATGGCAATCCCAGTCTGTGACAATCCCATCCCACTGCAATCCCATCCCACTGCAATCCCATTCCATGGCAATCCCAGTCCCATGGCAATCCCAGTCTGTGACAATCCCATCCCACTGCAATCCCATTCCATGGCAATCCCAGTCCCACTCCTGGGGCTCCCCAGAGCATCTCCCACCCCTCTGTGATTCCCAATGTCCTTCCCAGCCATTCCCAGCCGTGCTCCTGCAGTGTGGCCTTCAAATAATCCAAGGAAAACACACCATGGCCTCAGAGCCGGGGCACTCCTGGTGAACACCTCAGCTCCCCCAGCTTTGAAATCCATTTTGGGGTGGGAATTGGGGCTGCAGTTGTTCCCATCCCTCTCCTTGTGGCTGTGCAGGGATTGGGCTCCTCGGGAGAGCTCCGAGCTCCCGCTGCTTCCCCCTCCTGGGAGTTGTTTCTTGGCTCGTTTGCTCCATAAATCATCGACAGTGAATGATCAGCACGAGGCTGAGGGGAGGGTGGGCAGCAGCAGCTCCTTCYCCTGTTTGAGGCTTTTTTTCCTGGGAAAACCCTAAAAACCACAGCAGGGCCCCGGTGGCATCCCAGGAGCTGCCCAAAGACTCATTTTAGTGGGATAAAATCGCAGGGCACTTCCTCTGAGCCTGAATTGAGGCAAAACGGGATTTTCATTCAAAATCTCAGTATTTTTTCATGATTTCTTTGGAAGAAAGGGGTTGGGGCTTTTGGTGRCTGTCAGAGCCTCTCCCTCCTCCACAATTCCCTCAGTTTTGGGTCTCTCCATCCCTTTTCCAGCAAAGAGAACTTTGACAGCATTCCCGACCTGGAGTTCAACCCAATCAGGGGCAAAATCGTCCACGCCTTCTTTGACAAGCGGTGAGAACCCCCCAGAACCCAGGGAGGGATGGGATGGCTGGGTTAGCCCCTGGAAATTATGGGATGGGATGGGATGGGA
>NW_026623548.1:183033-187706 GCF_030028575.1 Malurus melanocephalus
CATGGGATGGGATCCATGGGATGGGATCCATGGGATGGGATCCATGGGATGGGATGGGATGGGATCTTCCTAAAGGCTGAGATGGAGCTGGGGGGGATATTATGGACATTTAAGCAAAGTCTTAGGGACAAACGAGTCCCAAAGCTTTGCTGGGCTTGGGATTGGGTGACTGGGGGCTCCGGCATCCCCAGGAACCTGCGGCAGGAGTCGGACGGGCTGGCRGATGAGATCAACTTCGAGGATTTCCTGACCATCATGTCCTACTTCCGACCCATCGAGATGAACATGGATGAGGAGCAGCTCGACCGTTTCCGGAAGGAGAAGCTCAAATGTGAGGCTTTCCCAGACTCTGGGGTTTGGGGTGGGGCRGGGAGGGGCTGCCCTGACCCCGCTCTCGCCCCTCCCAGTCCTRTTCCACATGTACGACTCGGACCACGACGGCAAGATCACACTGCAGGAGTACAGAAATGTAACAAACGCTCCCTCCCGCCCCGCTGGCACCCCACTCCCACCCTGGCTGGGTCTGATCCCCCCCTGGCCCTGCAGGTGGTGGAGGAGCTGCTCTCGGGGAACCCCCACCTGGAGAAGGAGTCAGCGCGCTCCATCGCCGACGGGGCCATGATGGAGGCGGCCAGCATCTGCGTGGGACAGATGGTGGGAGCTCTGGGAGCCACCCCCAGCTCTGCTGGGCACTGAGGGGCTGGGGTGGCACAGAAATGGGGCTGGGGTGGCATCAGAAACGGGACTGGGGTGGTATCAGAAATGGGGCTGGGGTGGTATCAGAAATGGGGCTGGGGTGGCACCAGGAATGGGGCTGGGATGGCTCCAGAAATGGGGCTGGGGTGGCACAGAAATGGGGCTGGGGTGGCTCCAGAAATGGAGATGGGGTGGTATCAGAAATGGGGCTGGGGTGGTATCAGAAATGGGGCTGGGGTGGCTCTAGAAATGGGGCTGGGATGGCTCCAGGAATGGGGCGGGGAGGTGCCTGTCCTTCCCAGGGTATCCTTCCCTGAGCTGCCCTGGCTGGGGATGTTTGTGTGGCAGCAGCTTCCAGGGTGGTTTTGTGTCATGGAAAACCTAAGGGGGATCAGCAAACAGCATGCCATAAACCCCATCCCTAAATGCTCATGGAAAAGGCTGCTCTGTGTAGGGCTGTGAACCAGTTATAGGGTGCAGTGCAGGGTCAGCGCTGGGCACCCATGGGAGACACATCCCTCAGTGTCCCCTGTCCCCAGCCCCTGCCCATCACCCYGGGGCAGCTGTAGGGTTTCCTCTCACCCCACCAGGGCCCGGACCAGGTGTACGAGGGCATCACCTTCGAGGATTTCCTTAAGGTCGGTGACACCTCCGTGCCCCGGGAGGAGGGACCGGGGCGGGCACAGGGAGGGGKTTGGCCCTGGCCCCGCTCAGCCCCTGCCCCTGGCAGATGTGGCAGGGCATCGACATCGAGACCAAAATGCACGTCCGCTTCCTGAACGTGGACACCATCGCTCACTGCTACTGAGGACAGCAGCAGGAGGAGGAGGAGGAGGAGGAGGAAGAGGAGGAAGATGGAGGAGATGGAAGAAGAAGAGGACCCAGGAGCAGCTCCATGTCCGGGCTCCCATCTCCCCGGCTCCATCCCGCCCTCTCCACTCTACAAACATTAGAGGCTTTTATCTGTAATAAAAGATATTTCTCTTTTTAGTCCTCGCTGGGAACTGCTCCCTCCATCCATCACTCCACGGTGGAGGTTTCCCCGAGCAGAAAGCCTCCAYAAATCCAGGTTTCCCCATCAATCTGGATTTTTGGCCTCTGCCATGTGCTGCTCTGGGGAAGGAGCTGATCCCAGGCYGTGGGATGGGGATGCTGTGGGGCAGGAGGTGAAGGCAGAAYCCTAAAAGGACAACCCCACCCCACAGTGCATCCTGCAGTGATGGTGGTGGCAGTAACACGAGGAATATTCCCAATTCAACCCCAAGCCAGCCCCCCTGGCTGGAGGAGCCTGGAGCAGGCAGCAGGGATACGGGAACACAGGAACACGGGAATGCAGGGACGTGGGCTCCTGGCAACCAGGTGGCTCCTGCCCCCACATGTTCCCGCACGAAGGAGGCACCGGAACGGGGCGTTGTTTACCGGCGTTGATAACGGGATGGCTCCCGGCGGGTTCCGATATCTGAGGCGGCCTGAGCCGGGCACAGAGGGAGGGAGGGAGGGGGAGAAAAAAGGGCAATGACTATTTTTAGAAAAGCAGCGAAGATTTATTTGTTTTATCAAAAAATAGCTTCCCCTGGTGGTGGGAACAGCCCCTTCAGCACGGCCGGCAGCGCCCGGGGCTGCGGGGAGCTCTGGGTGCGGGGMCCCGAGGGCACCCCCTCCGTCCCTGGGGCACCCAGGGCATCCCTGCCCCGAGCACCGGCCCTTCCTCCTTCTCTGCCACGTTATGGGGTCTCTGCTCTGCTCTGTGCCACCCCGAGGGTGCGGTCAGGGCTTCCCTCGCAGGGTCTGTCCCCTCCAAAGCCCCCGGTGTCCGTTCGGAGCCGCTGGAGCCGCTCCGGGAGCTGCTGGCCAAGGACAGCCCTTCCCCGCAATGCAGGGCTGGCCTGGACGGACCTGCCCSGCTCGGCAGCACCGCGGGCAGCCCGGGATGGAGCCTGGGATGGAGCTGASCCCGGGAATGTCCCGCAGAGCCGGGAATGCGGGGCTGGTGCGGGGAGCTGGAGCTGGGCTGGCGGGGAGAGCCGGGGCTGGATGGGGGCGCTGGGGATAGAGCTCTCGGCGGTCCCGGAGGAGCCGCTCGGGCTCCTGGGGCTGCCCCACGGCCCCGCAGCCCAGGCTGGGTGGGCAGGGCTCTGGGATTCCCATCGGGATCTCCGCTGGCTCCTCCGGGCGCTCCCATCTCCCTTCACCACATCGGCACCGCCCGGCGAGAGGAACCTCCCCCTCCCCCGCCTCCTCCTCCTCCTCCTCCTGAACCTCTCCTCATCCTCCTCCTCCTCCTCCTCCTCCTGCCTGCGCCAGACCCTCGGCGCTCCCTCCCCACCCCAAGCACACGAGGGCACAGCCTCCAGCTCCTCCCCGAATCCCCAGGTTTCCGCAGCCAACCCAGGCTCCTTTCCCCGTTTTCTCACGGAAATTCCCCCCCAGACGCTGTAGGATTACCCYGCTCCCGAATCCTGCCAGCTCCGTGCTCCCAGCCACAGCCCTGGGTGTCTGAAAGGTCCTTTTCCATTCCCAAATTTCCCAGCTGGGGCTGCAGGGGTTGACACAAGATCTGGGTCCCACTCCCCTCCACACCACGATTTCCTTGGAGGAATCATCCCAGAGGATCCGCACCAGCCCGGGCTAGAGACGCCCTGCAATGCAGGAGGACTGAGAGGATTGATGAGAGGATAATTATCATCCCTSGAGCTAATTAACTGTCCCCTGGATATTCTGTTCAGTGGCAAGGAAAATGTGGGAGTTTGGGAAGCAGAGGCAGCGCCCAACACAAACTGGCTGCAGGTTTTGCCATTGCTCACATCGGGAATTCTCCGTGGGAAATGGGATCGAGTGAAGGGCACATGAAAGGGTGGGAGAGGGGAAGTTAATCCCGATCCTCAGCCCAGCAGAGGGATGGGGATGAGGCTGGGCAGGAGCATCGCTGCCATGGCCAGCACAGCAGGGTTGGTGTTACACACGGCAAAACCCAGCGAGATGAGGAGAATAATCCTGCAAATCACAGGAAAATCACAGGAAAATCTGGCAGAGCCCCGGGAAACCTGGCAAGGACAATGCTTCTGCCGCAGCAAAATCCTGCAAARGCTGGAGGTTCATCCATAAAGGATAACTGCTCTGCTGTGGATGCAGAACCCTGGGATGTGGCTCTGGGGCAGATCCCAGCGGGATCTGTGGGGTCAGCAGAGGGTAATGGGAACATTGAAGCCGCTTTYCCACATCTTGGAAAATCCATTCCCCCTGGATTCTCCTGCATAAACGAGGATTTCAGCTGCTCATGGGGCCTCCGGGGACTGCTGCCCCAGCAGGGACCAGTCCAGAGATACCTGCGGGGACTGGGAGGGGCTGGGGGACACCATGGACCAGCTCCAGGGACCTGGAGGGTTTAGGACCATCCACAGAAGGTGGAAATGAGCAGGCAAATGTCACTGGAGGAAAGGAGGGGACACAGAGGGCAGGAATGAATTCTTGCACTTCAGTGCACTGATATCCACCCCTGTGTGCCAGCAGTGGGCAGGGAGTGACAGGGTGGGCAGGGCAGGAAAGCAGAGGCTGAGTGGGAAAGGACACAGGCTGGGAGAGGAAGGGGCTCAGAGAACCCCAGAGTCTCTCTCTGCATCTCCTCCTGCCTCTCCTTGGCTCAGGACAGGAATGGCAGCCCCCAAAACCCCAGAACGGCTCTTCCCTCACTGCCAAGGGGGTTGAGGACATAAAACAGAGATCCTTCCTGGGGCAGTGCTGGTGGGCTGACCCAGGAGCAGAGGAGGGGCAGTTCCAGCAGGGCTCTGCAGTTTCCACTGGAGCTGCTTCCTGCGGCCAGAGCTCCGGGGCTGAGCACAGCAGAGCTGTGACACACACAGAGCTCCCCTTTGATCCCACATTCCCTTGGGGCAGGGATCCATCCCAGCAGGACACAGACACCCCTTGGGGCAGGGATCCATCCCAGCAGGACACAGACACCCCTTGGGGCAGGGATC
>NW_026623548.1:188209-192860 GCF_030028575.1 Malurus melanocephalus
AGGCTTTTCATCCAAACTGATGCCTTTGGATTCTTCTGCTGTCCCCCAGCCTGTCCGAGGGCCACCWGCCTGGCAGGTGGCACCAGTGGGAACCTGACCTTCAGCCTGACCTCTGCCAGCTCCTCCACCCTGAGCCCACCCAGGGCAGGTTTGCCCCTCATCCAGTGCCCACCTCAGACCTGTGGGACACAACACTGAACCCCTCCCTGCCACTGACGGGCACCAGGGGATTGGGAAGCCCCAGGCTGGCTTCCATCCCCAGGAAAATGGGATGGAGACTCCATTCTTGTTCTTGAAATGAAAGAAAAGGCTCCATTTCCATGTCCCCTAGCCCCAAATCTCAGCAGCCTCACTCCAGCACAGCACTAACGAGCAGGCAGGGAAGCAGGATGACATACCTCCCCAAACTCCCAGCATGGAGATTCTCCAGCAGGACAGGAGTGTGGGTTAACTGCTCACAGCCCCCTGCTCTGGTGCAACACTCCTAAATGAATCCCATACACGGGGAAAAGACCCGAAATATCGCTGAGCCAGAGGATTTGGGCTGTGGGGACAGAATTCCACCTCCACTGGAGGTGAACCTGCACTAAGARAGCCAACAGCTGCAGCTGCAGGTGCTGCAAATCCCCTTCCCAGCGGCTCCGGGACCAGGCAGGAGAGGGAGGAGGAGGAAGGCGGAGGCGGCTCCGGGAAAAGGGCTCACGTGGGCACCACACAACCTTATCAGCTCCTGGCAGCAGCGAGATGGAGGAGGAACAAAGCTGCTCCCAGATAACCAGGGAGATAAGGAGCAGGGAGAACAATGCCAGGGGAGCTCTYCCTGCTCAGCACATCTCAGAAGCTGCAAGGTTGGAGCAACCCCCAAAGTCATTTATGCTACAGACACCATTATTTGTTTGTCAGGTTTTGGCTGAACTCTTGTCCAAATTRWGTATCTSTGACATTTCMTGCTMTTCCAGGGCTGCAGGGWGGGAAYAGGCTGCCCAGAAGGGCAGAGGAATTAAAACAAGAAGGCCAAAGCTTTATGAAAGATCAGATTTATTGGTCAGACAGAACRGCTTTGCCCCTTGCACTTTTTGTGTATCCATCACAGGGAGAAAGGTAACTTCAAAACCCATAATGTGAAATTTCAGCTTAGGGGTCATGGAAAACAAACCACAGAAAAAAGAGCTGTGAAATGCAGCTCTCTGCAGGGCTGCTCAGTGAGTGGACAGGGGTGCAGTGCCAGCCCAGCCCCTCTGCTGCAGGTTTGGGCACATTCCTGCACCCTCCTCAGCCCTTCACATTGACCCATTAACCGGGGAAAAGGTGCTGAGTTAAAACTTAACCTCAATTCAAACGGAACTGACACAGCTTTGGTTTGCACCAGTAAGTTTTACAAGRGCAAATCACAATAAAATTGTTTCAAATCAGTAAAACAGATCCGTGCAGGGCTGGAGCTCTTGTTCCCCAAACTGGTTTTACCTGTCAGTGCTACCTGGGTTTCAGGTAAGGCCTCACTCCTCATTTCCACCTGAATATTCCTTTCCCTTCTCCTGGGGGAGCTTTGGTGCTCAGTACCCAGACAGGGGGACTGTGGACACTTCACCCCTCCTGTTCCACGATCAATTCCCAGCTTGGAAACAAGGACAGAGTTGGAAATTTAAATCCCAAACACCTGGAGAACCCTACAGGTGCTGTGGAAGGACATGATCCAGCAAAGAACACACCTGCCAACCCGAGACAGCCCTTTGTCCCAGTGAACAGGGCTCAGCTCACCTTAAAAGGGTCAGGAACCACAGACATTTTTACATTGTACATTTACAATTAGAAAACATTCCATCCAGGATTTTAGAGAATTAAAAAAATAATTTATTCTAAAATAATTTTGATGTGTGTGCAGCCTGCTGAGCTCCCAAGCATCCAGCCTGGCCTAGGGAACCTTTCCCTCCCTCTCCATCCCGATCCCTCTCCCAGCCACCATCACCTTCGGTGCATGGTCTTGTTGTCCTGTTCTTAAATTCCAAAGCTCTTCAAAGAAAACAACAACGAGCAGCTCATTACCAGGAAAGATATTTCAAACATGTGGCACAGCACATGTTTTCTCCAAGCCCTGGGTGATTTTTTTCCCTCTTGGGTTAGGCAAGAACTCCTCAGAGCGCTCCCTTCAGTGTCCCACTCTGGCTTCCTGGCCAAGCTGGGCCCTGCAGCATCTTTCCCACAAGCAGCAGGAATATTTTTGTTCACCCTGCAGTGCTCCCTCACCCTCCTCAGCCTCTCACTCCACCAGACCAGACCTCTGGCTGTGTCCAGAGCACCCCATCCCAGCGAGATGCTCCAGGGCAGCCACGCTCTGCTTGGGTTCACATCCCCGGGGCTTTGGCAAATCCTGCAGCCAACACCAGCTCCTTTGGGTGCTTGTCCCACATGGATTTCCCCCTGCCTGTGACCCTGACTGGCCCCCAGGAGCTGAGGAATCCCCTAAATGTTGTCATAGGGCACTGCCAGGCCGATGTTGTAGTTGTACCCTGTCACCTCGTCGTAGGAGGAGCGGCAGATGGGCAGGACGCTGTCCACAGCCAGCTGGTCCACGGAGAAGTCGTAGGAATAAATGATCCCTCTGTACCTGCATGGAAAACAGCCAGGACACACCATTTCACCTCAGTGGAGAAACAAACAGGTGGAGATCACTATAAAAATCACCCAAATTGAAAAATGTGATGCTGCAGGAGCTGGTTAAAAACCCCCATCCCCAAGCCCCCATCCCTTCTGCAGGAGGCTGAGCAGCTCCAACAGGAAAAACTCCCTGGTGCCTCCTCGCAGGGAGCCAGGCAGCGCTGGGAAGGGCTGGTGAATCACTGCCTCCAGCCCTGCAGAGCCGTGACTGTCATCTGCTGAAACATCTCCAGCCTCTCCAGCACGGGGGAAGATAAATACGCTGGTATTTGATAGTTCAATTAGGCACTAACAGCCGTTTGAGATGCAAATACCAAAACCTGCAGTTTAAATGCCAGTAGTTTTCCTTTAGGAGGAGAGATGGAAAGGGCTGCATTCTCTGCTTGGCTTCAGTGGACTTTATGTTCCCCTGCTGAGAAAGAAATGCATTTTTTTGGTGCTCAAGYGAATCAAGAGCCAATTTATCGCTTGTTTTGTGAACCTTACCCTGAAACTTTTATTTTCATTTTATTTTTCAGCTGCTCCACCCCCTCTGTGGGTGCTCTGGGTGCTGACTCAGGTGCTCAGGGTGCTGTTTGAAACTCGRAGCAGATTGCTGAGGGCTGGTTACTCACTTGCGGTGCACGCTGGGGTCGTCGTCRGTGATGCTGGAGCCGCGGGGGTTCTTCTCCTCGGGGATGTTGGCGGTGATCAGGCTGTGGGAATTGAACCACACGTGCCGGACTGGATGTCTGCAAAACAACCCAGAGCGCGGGGTGAGGGACTCCCCAAATTCTGGGAATGGGAATGGCTTTGGATTAAACRGGGAGTCACTGGAATCAGCGCTCTCCCTCCGGCCAGCGGCTGGGAAGCGGCACCGCTGGCTCGCCCGGCCGAGAGCACATCCCGCATCTTCTATCCCCATCTAGTGGGCTCTTCCCAGAACGCACGGGCGGGCCAGGAAACCTGGGGGAAAGCTGAGAGGGATGATGGATGCATGGACGGACGGACGGACGGACGGACGGACGGACGGACGGATGGATGGATGGATGGATGGATGGATGATGGATGGACACAGGGATGGAGGGAGGGATGGAGGGAGGGATGGATGGATGGATGGATGGATGGATGGATGGATGGATGGATGGATGGATGGATGGATGGATGGATGGATGCGGGCTGGGCTGGCTGCTTTCTGCCCTAAGGACTGTAGTGCTCCTGGGAAAGGCAGGAAGAGGAAAATGAAAGGGAAGGACATTCCCAATGGAAGGGGAAGGACACCCCACACATCCGTGCACTGAGCTGGGTTAGAAATGCACTGCAAGGCACAGGGTAAGGATACTGAAGTGGGAAGGGACCCACAGGGATCATGGATCCAGTTCCTGGCCCTGTCCAGACCCCCCAACAATCCCCTCCTGTGCATCTCCTGGAGCTCTGGCAGCCTCGGGGCCGGGACCATTCCCTGGGGAGCCTGGGCAGTGCCAGCACCCTCTGGGGACAGAAGAGCCTTACCCTAAAATCCATCCTAAACCTCCCTGGCCCAGCTCCAGCCATTCCCTGGGTGCTGTCCCTGTCCCAGGGAGCAGAGATTGGAGCTGCAAACCCCAGCGAGCTCTGACCTCAGGCTCCTCTCCTCCAGCTGAACATTCCCAGTGCCCTCAGCTGCTCCTCCAGACCCTTCCCCATCCCTGTGTCCCTCTTTTGGACACTGAAATCAGGCTTTCACCCCTTTCCCTCACCATGGTGAATTAATAACCCCAAGCCCCAGTGTCAGAGACCAGTCTGATTCTTATTTATGCCTCAACATATGTTCCACGAGGTAAAAGATGGCTTCCAGGAGTAGTGCGCTCGCTGGGAGCTCTGTCCCTCAGGAGGTTTTGCCTGGCAGCCAGTCATGGCACAGACAGCTTCCCCCACTGCTCTGCAAGCGCCCTGCCCCCCTTGCTAGTGAGGTAGATGCCCGGATGCCCGGGAAAACAGCGCGCAGAAAAAACGCGCGGGAAATCACGCTATGGGC
>NW_026623548.1:192921-194621 GCF_030028575.1 Malurus melanocephalus
GAGGATGGCTCATCTCCACACCCCCAAYGTGTCTCCTGCCACCTCCCTCAGCTCCTGGTCCTGTTTTCCATTCCTGGAATTGTGACTGAAGTGATTCCTCCCGATTCCTCCATACCCTATGGAATCCCCACAGATTCCTCCACAGATTAAGCCGTGTTTTCTCAATGTTTCATCTCCCATCCCCAAGCTCAGCCCTGCCCTCCTCCTGGAGCAGCCCTAACGAGCATGCCAAGGAGACAATCAATGGAATATTGTCCTTAATGCATCAGCCCCATCACAACAGGCTTTATCACTGCCAGGGTCAACACACAAAGTGATACCTGCTATTCATCAATGACAACTGCAGCCTGAACTTCCCTGCCTGTAAATACCTCATCTAGCTCCTCTTTGGAGGAGATGCATTAAAAAAAAAGAAAGAAATCAGGATTTATCTGTTCATTTTAGGGATATCAGTCAGGCTTACAGGGGGCTAAATCCTCGAGTCTTTATCCAGACAAAGCCTGGGAATTGTGCTTTGATCAGGGAATCTTCATTTAGCTGTGCAAAGTGGCAGCTCCAGGATGCTGAGCTCTGCTTGTACTCTCAGTAGTGTGCTCCTCGTGCTCAACTGATATTTCAATATTTAAATGAGTTTAAGTGCTTTGATCCTCACCATTAAGGGGATGTGTGGACAAGGTGAACAGAAATGCAGAGATTGTGTAAGGATACACGGGATTGAGACAGCCAGGACGAATCACTCTCAAAACAGCCTGTCCAGCACTTTAAACACAAGGTTTAACAGCTGAAGAGAGGCTGGGGATGGGGCAGGAAGATGAACTTCATGGAAAATCCAGGGGKAACTTTCCACTGAAACACTCATGAGTGAAACAGCCATGACAGCTACAGGGCTTTCACAGAAACACMCACACTCCAGCTGAGGAGGCAACCTGGTCCCAAAACACATGGAAACCACACTGAACTCCCCAAAAATTATCAGCCTGGAACTCCTCATTCCCACATTCCTCCTGCCAGCCAGCCCTACTAACCCCCACCCCAGTTCCCCCCATTCCCAGTTACCTGGCGTGCATCTCACAGAGTTYGGTGCCCATGCACTGGTCCCACACTCACATCCACCCCARTTTCTCCCAGTTTTGCCCCAGTTCCCCCATTCCCAGTTACCCGGCATGCGTCTCCCAGAGTTTGGTGCCCATGCACTGGTTCCACCCTCACATCCACCCCAGTTTCTCCCAGTTTCTCCCAGTTCCCCCATTCCCAATTACCTGGCACGCATCTCACAGAGCTTGGTGCCCATGTGCTGGTCCCACACTCACATCCACCCCAGTTTCTCCCAGTTTTTCCCAGTTCCCCCATCATTCCCAGTTACCTGGCGTGCATCTCCCAGAGCTTGGTGCCCATGCGCTGGTCCCAGACGCAGAGCAGCCCCTCCTCTCCCCCGCTGACGATTTTCCACTCGTCCATCTGCACGGCCGTCACCCCCAGCTGGTGCGCGTACAGGGAGCACACGGCCTCGCCGCGCCGCACGTCGAACACCCGCACCCTGTGCAAGAGAAAAAAGGGGGATGGAACCTCCAACCTGGGGGTTCTGCCAGCAGCAGGGATTTTGGGGTTATGGAAATCCATCTGGRACAGCAGCAGTGCCAGTGCTGCTCCGGGTCTGCAAAAGCAGCAGGGTCCGTCCTCCTCACCATGGAATTTTCACC
>NW_026623548.1:195096-226016 GCF_030028575.1 Malurus melanocephalus
GGCTCCAGGAGAGCTGGAGAGGGACTGGGGACAAGGGATGGAGGGACAGGACACAGGGAATGGCTTCCCAGTGCCAGAGGGCAGGGATGGATGGGATATTGGGAAGGAATTGTTCCCTGGGAGGGTGGGGAGGCCCTGGCACAGGGTGCCCAGAGAAGCTGTGGCTGCCCCTGGATCCCTGGCAGTGTCCAAGGCCAGGCTGGACAYTGGGGCTGGGAGCAGCCTGGGACGGTGGAAGATGTCCCTGCCCATGGCAAGGGTGGGATGGGATGAGCTATAATGTCACTTCCAGCACAAACCATTCCACGGTTCTATGAGTCTGTGATATAAAACGTGGAATTYGTAGAAGGCTCCTTTCTCTGTTTCTCCCCGAACATCAGCAACAGCACAAGGCACAAAATAYCCATTCTGGGCACCCTGTTAACACCTCCCACCCCTGGAAATACCCACACACACTACAGATGAGGGATAATAYTATTACCAGGGTCAAGGAAAGGATCGTTATGACAAAGAATTCAGAGAAGACTGAATGTGTGGCAATTCAAAGACAAGACAGGGAAATACAGGTTTATACCTTGACTTTATCACTGATATTACAACAAAGCACCCAGCAACCAGGAGCTGTTTTGACTTCAGAAATGCAGCCAAGTGTGGGCAGTTTTCAGGTATATATGATTTTCAGATATTATTGACATTATTTCAGACAAAGCATTCTGAAGAGAAGTTAATTGAAGACTTAGCCAGAAAGCATTATTACAGAAAATGAACTTAGGATTCCAACTGCTGCTACAAGGCCACAAACCAGTTGGAGYTGATGGTGTTGAGTTTTAAACCCAGCACATATCACAAAGGAGTGCTGGGTTTGATACTTTTTTTATCAAGATCAAGAGCTGCAAGTGAATAAAAACTGCAGCGAGTGAAAACAGAAGGGAAGGGGAAATACTGATGTCAGATTTGAGAGGAAGCCAGAGGCAGCTCCTCCCAGCTGATGGCTATCAGGAACAAACCCATCAGGTACACATTAATCCCAGAAAAGGCCAAAACACACTTGTTCCAACACATTAACTATCCTTCATCCCGTCCCCCTGCTAAGATCCTAATGGTGCTGCAAGCCCTTCCTCTCCCCTWCTCCAACAGGGATCACTGCATCACGGGATTTTACTGCAAACACATTTCACGGAGCGAGAGGAAAGGCAGCAGAGCAGCCCAGAGCTCCAGCAGAGCAGCATCCATCTGACACGGAGAGAAACACGGAGCAGGGCGAGGAACGCTCCGTGTGTAACAGCCCGGCCCGCAGGGGGAGCCTGGCGGGGATTTCTCACTCCCGGCAGCTCCAGCAGGGAGCAGCTCTGGCTCCAGACWGGGGCTGTGCTCCGGGAAAGGATGGGGAGCTGGGAAGGGCTCAYTCCCTGTTGTCCTGTGTGTGTTCTCACAGCAACCCAAGCTGCTCCCGTTTGGGAAGCACAGCTGGAAGCCAAGAACCGAATCCTGCTTATCCCATCATCCCAGCTTTCAGGCAGGTGTMCCTCCCTGGGAGGCTCAGACACACACTTGTGCCACTCAGATGTGCTTTAGGGGAAAAAGGAGCAGCGTTGTGCCAATCCCTCGGGCTGCTGKAACACAGAGCTCCTCCTGCCCGGCCAGCTGGGCTCAGCGGGAGCGCTCCGGACTCATCCCGGCTCCAGGGAGCTGTTCCCATGGCCAGGCTTGGACCTTCCCGTGAAACTGCCTCAGGAATGAGCTGCCTTCCCTTCAGAAGAGCATGGAATACGTTTGGATCCACACTTCCCAGTGACTGGGCCTGCCATATGTCTCTCTTTCTTCAGCACCCCAGCTTCCACCAAGGAAAAGCAGAAGCAGCACACGCTCCCTGCTAGGAGGCCTCTTGCCAGAGCAAGGCACAGCTCAGGAATCAAATCAATCAGCAAGGAATTAATTCCAGCACGAATTTCTGATGGGAAGACAGATTTTGCAGGTCCTACCGAAACCATTACACGAGCATTACTTTTCAAAATAAGGGCTTTGACTAAAAGAAGAGCAGATTCAAGTGAAATCTGGTATTCAATTCAAGCAGGAAGTGCTCCCTCTGGCCAGCAGCAGCCTGAACTCCCACGGCAAAGTCTCKGTTTAACACACTTGCTCCATAATTTGGCTGTGGAGACTGCARCCTCGTTCCACCTGGATGCCCAGCACCTTCCTGCAGTATCACATGAAGAACTGACCTCTGAAATACTCTGCTCCTGTCTCCTGGATGCCAAATTTCTCTTCCGAACTATTAACCCCTAATTCTTGCTGTTCCAGTGCCATCCAACCCCCTGACCTCAGTGCTTCAGCTGCAAACCCAAAAGCTCTCTGAAGGGGAAGGGCACAGACATCTACTCAACCATAAAGGGGAGGGATATCAACTCCAGATCCTCTCCTGTCATCATGCAGGAGATCCAAACTGCAGGTAGTTTTACTTTGGAAAATGAATTCTCTGCTTTTTGAGGGAAAAAACCTCCCAAGGATTCAATTCCACTTGTCAAACTTTAGCTATTTCCTTTATCCTCCTTACTGAGAAAGTGTGAGGTTTGCTTGTACTCCCTATTCACCAGGAAGGAAAAAAAAAAGCTGTTTGACAAAATAATCATTTTTGCAAGCTGCTGCACTGGCGGGACAGAGGTCTGGGATTTGGCACAGGGAAGTACCCGCCTTCCAATCTGATCCCAGCACCRGAGCAGAGCACCACCTGCAGCCTGGTGCCCAGTGTGGAAAGGAGGAGGGAAGGAAGCAGGAGCCATTAGAGACTGGCTCCTGGCCATCCCACATCTCCTTTGGTGCACTGGATCAGACCCCACCGAGGACTGGCCAAAAAAAGGAAATCTAAAAATTGGACTCAAAGGGTCTTTTTAAGCACTTTAATCCTTTCGCGCTGCCTGTTCCCAGCGCGCCCGTTCCTGGCACCGGGCACTGAGCTGGGAAAATCCTCCTCCCCAAGCCAAGGAGTTAAAGAGAAAGCTGCTAATCAGCTAAATAGAAGCTGGAATCTGTTCATATGAAAGTCTCTTTTTTTCTTCTGCCACCTGAGGGACATCGCAGTGTTCCCAAACACACTCTTGACATCATTTGGCAGCGGGGCCCATCTCATCCTACACGGATCCATCCCCGAGGTTATTTTTTTAATATCAGAAAGTGAGCTCGGAAATGCCAAACTCATTTTGCGGGCGGCGGCGGGGAAGTGGAAGATGTTCCAAGTGCTCTCACTGGGCCGGGCACCAACTGCGGCCACCAAATGGCTCCGAAAGCTCCTCTTCCCAGGGAGCTTCCCCAGACAAAGCACACCAGCAGCCACTTCCAACTATTACCTAATAGTTCACTCCTCAACTTGTTGGAAACACGAGAGGAGGAAGCAATTCCAGCAGGACAGGAAGCTGGAAATGGGAGGTTGGAGATGGAATGCAGCTCCTGGGAGCACCCACCTTCTGTCCTTGTTGCCTGCCACCAGCATGTTGGGGGGGCTGTCACGGAGGTTGACACATGAGAAGTCACCCATGGAGTTGCCCACCTTGGTCAGGCACTGGTTTGTTTCCAGGTTGTAAAGCAGGATCTGGCAGAAAAGAGARTAAAACACCAAATAAATTGAGGGGGAGCACCACAACGATGACATTTTGTTACAGCACGAAGCAGAGTTGTGAGCACCAGAGGTGGTTTTTTGCAGGACTTGTTGCTTGATGTGTGAAACAGAATCAAATCTGTCCCTATTAAGAAAGGCAGACATTATTATTTTTATATATCTAAATGCACTTTTATATTTTATGTATCTGAGGGTATTAAGAAACCCTCAGAAGTAAGGAATTCGGGTTTCCCAGTGAGATCCAGCAAAAAGYTGGATGCACCACCAGTATGGCCAGGCACAGCTCTTGGGCAAAACAYACAGATCAAATCTTTCAGGCTGACAAAAAGCAAAGAGTTTCCTCACCAATTTGAACATCTGAGAGAGCAGTAAAAGCAAACAGCAGCAACCCTGAGAGGTTTGRACAGATGGACAGGGAGAGGCAGCTCCAGCCAAGTGCAGCAGGAAGAGCAGAGCAGAGCTGACCAGGCCCTGCTGAGAGCCTGGGTACCATCACACACCCCCAGAGAAATGTCACATCTGAAGCRGCAGCTCAGATGGGAAAGGCAGGAAAACAACTCTGATTTCAGGCAGCAGCCGAGATGATTCAACCAGAGCCGGGATRAGAAGCACGAGTTGTTCCCCGGCCGCTCCCACTCGTCCCCTCAATCAGTTTAATCACGTTTGCTGTCCTTCCTGTGGGGCCAGATGAGATGTGTCTACTCGGGCCTTTCAATTTAGGCGAGCGAGTATTTTTAGAAGCAGAAAAACGCACTGGTCAAAGCCCAGTGGAGCTCAGCGCCGCACCTGGTCTTATATAACTTCATAAACGTGATTAAATTTCACGGTGGTGCTCGTTTCAATTAAAAGAAACCCGTGACCTGGAGAAGAGTTAATGGTATTGAAAACATCAGAAAAACCCTACAGCTYCCATGGCAACGTCAGCACGGCCGTRGCAACGTCACATCAATACCCTTTATTTCTAATTTGCTGATTACAGCCACGTGCAGCTCAATAAATATTGCACTGTTTGGATGGATTATTCCAACATTGGCCAGAACAGCAGCACTGRTGCTGCCTGGTTTTTTATTTCCTGTCTGTGCCGTTTTAGAGATCTGAAAGGTTGGATGAAGAGAGAAGAGAAGATCATTGTGTGATGGAGGCCTCTGGACAAGCAAAGTGAAGCTTTCAAAACCTCGAGGAACGRGGCAAAGAGAGGCAGAGAATTCACAGGTTTCCTCCACCTGCCCTTTTTCCCAGTAAAAAACAGGCAAATTCAGACATATTCCAGCTCCCTATCAGGATCAACAGATCCACATCCAACTTCTTTAGGTGCTCCTAAAATTTATAAGGTCCCAATTAAGTTCTTTGTGAAGCTGTCTCAAAAAACATGGCATTTTTAATCCCTAAGACCCAAAAAACAAAGCAAGGATGACCTTTGTAGGGAAAATTAGGACAGAAAAATTACATTTTGAAAAAAAATGAACTTAAACCTCCAGCCCAAGGAAAAAACTGCTACAAACTTCATGGATATGTTAGTGTTTGAGGTAAAAAACAGTTTACAGCCTGTTCTCACTTYAGCCCAGCTCCCAACAGCTCAGTAACCAAACCCACAGATAATGATGTCCTGGCAAAGGGGCCTCACRGAGTTTGCAGCGCAAAGGAAATTAATATCTGTGCCTGGCAACCAAAACTTCTCCTTGGAAAGTCTGGAACAGAAGACAAAGTCAATAAACTGCTGAATTCAGCTTAAGAACAATAAATGCTGGGGTCAGGAGCAATGTTTTCCAGCTCCCAGTTGAGCCCTTCCCAGCTGGATGTTCAAACTCTGGAGGGGAGAGGGCCAAAAGTTGCTTTCTCCAAACACCCCTGGGGCTGATATTTCCAGTGAACATCCATAAACTATTAATTTATCTAAATGACCAGAGCTCCCATCTATCCCATAAACATCTGATACAGGCTCAAACATCCAGTCATGGCCATGAAAGGCTGYAATGAAAAATCCACGTAGCACTGAAAGATTCCCCGTTTTCCATGAAACATTTCCCCCTGCCTGGAAAAGCTCATAGGTAACACCAGCTGGAAAATTTGCTTATTTCTCCTCAAAACTTGTAGGTGGTCACCAATTTAAAGTGTTTGCATCTCAGAATCTGTAAAAAAAAAAGAAAGGGTTCCCACCCACAAAAATGGAAGAAAAGCTTTTATCATYTTCTCCTACCTCCTTCAACTCCTTCTCTCCTCATGCCAGTCTCTATTCTTTAAAGATTGTTTATTTTAACAATCAGTAACACTATTGATGATTAAAACAAAATTTATTTAAAATTTTATCATGCACAAATGTCTTTCTAACCAATTAACCTCATCACTAGAAGAGCCTCTCTGTGATTTTCAGTCTCCAAGTTTTGCCTGTCTTGAAATTCAACCTGTCTTGAGCAGTTTTATGGCCTGCAAATGAATTTCAAACCCTTATCCTGGCGAACTGATAAGTAAAGAAGCAAAAAGCACTCCGAATGCTGAAGTGTGAGYAATAATTTCCTGGATACAGAGGTTTAAAAGCACATTGATGACAATTCTGGAGTTGCTGGAACACCTCTGATGAGCTCTCCTGTAATATCCCAAGGCAAGAAGGATTTTCCTTACAAAGGCCAAGGAGAGAGAATGGAAATACCTGGTCAAGAGGGACTTGAAATAAGGGCCTGTGTGTTAAAGGGCAGATAAAGCATAAGATCTCTGCRAGGTTCATAATCCTATAATGCACACTGCAAAGGGATTACCCTTTTAAAGGTATTTATAATCCTATAATGGACACCCAAGCCCAGTGACCTAATAGGTACCGAGCTGAGGAAAGTGAACCAAGAGCATTTGGGTGTGAAATGAAGAACCCTGGGATAACACACTAACGAGCAGCCCTGCCCCCAGTGGGATCTCRGGGAGGAAAAGCATTAAAGACCCCGTGCAGCCGGCACCGGGCTCCGACGCCCCAAATAAAAAGTGTCACCTATTAACATGGGCCAAATGAAAAGTCCAACTGTTGGCCGTGAGCCAGCCAATCTCCCTGAATGCTTAATAATTCAGCAAGCCAGGAATAGGCAGAGTACCTCMAGCATTGTGTTTAGTTAAAGACCACAGAGATTAGAAAACACATTATCCATCTCCGAGGCGATTCTCTCCCTGTTACAAGTCCCTTAACGACCTTTACCGTCCCTCCCTCTCCCTCTCTCTCTTTTAATAAGGCTGAGCAAATGGGACTTCATTTGAGCCCGTTGCCACAGACTGGGGGGATTAATTATTCATGCTCCTACTCTCCCYTTTGTTAAGGCAGTGCATTAGACTGATTCCCCTCTTTCCTGGGTGATTCGGGCATGGCTCGACCCGTGGCTCTTCGGGGAGGGATGCACCAGGAACTCGGTGAATTTGTGAGCCCAGGCATGGGAAGAAAGGAAAAGTTACAGTTCTGCATGGAATTGCAGAGAGGTGGGTAAGGGGAACTCTCTTTAAATGCTGTCCAAGAACTCCTGAAAGACAGCTGAAATTAATTCCCAAAGAATGAAGGGCTCTGGAGCCAGAAGAGCTGAGCTGGGAGCTTTGTTCCATCTCGCAGCGAAGTGAGGTCAAGCGTGCTCAATGCACTCCGCTTGAGACACTTCCAAGAAAAACCAAGGAACTGAAGAAGGGAACGCTGCTGATGGAGCTCTTCCATGCGTGTCCAAACCCCCAGCAGGTGTTCTGGGATGCTGTGGTGTCGAAGATGTCTTTTTTGGACGGAACATGAAAACAACAAATCCCYGAGCACTCGTTATCAAAGAGCCCGTGGTACTTTCAACAAGAGCTGGGGTGTCCATCCCACTGTCCTGGCTGGGAGCCAGCACTGGCTGTTCTGGGAAGGGCTGCTGTCCCTTTCCATCCCATTGCTGCCTCCCCTTTCCATCCCATTCCTGTCTCCCCTTTCCATCCCATTCCTGCCTTTCCTTTCCATCCCATCCCTGTCTCCCCTTTCCATCCCATTCCTGCCTCCTGGCCAAAGGAGTGGGTGCAGACTGAGCTGTGGCTTAGAACTGGGTGATTCCCTCCATGTGTGGGGTGGGTTTGGTTCATATTTACATGAAATATTGGAGGGAGCGTTATAAATAYCAGCATTGTAAAACCACACTCCAAACCTACATCCTTTTCCTCACTGAACTGCACACAGGATACATTAAAGAACCACTTTTTCGGAAAGAACTGTCCAGAATTGAGTTCTCTGTTGTTTTAACTAAAATTAATCCACCCTGAGTTGCTGAAAGAGGCAGAGGATCAAACAGCAAGGCTGAGAACAGAATTTACATTTATTTTCAGATTTTGTTTCTCCCCCTTTCCTTCTGTCCAGCCCTCTGCCAACTGGAAAAAACATTGCCTGAATACACACAAATACTGCCAAAGTAAAAAAAAAAGGTCGTGAAATTCCAAGTCCACCACAAATAAAAAGGGATCTGGTTTCTGCTCAGGTCAAACYCATCCAATCCAGAGGGTACCCACAAAAGCAGGAATACGCATTTGTGGGGGGAACTCATCAAATTAAACCCAACATATGGTACACACTGCCACAAGTTTGGGTTTTATTTCTAAAGCCATGTTGGAAAAAAAAGAATATTTTTAACATTTACAAGCCCCAGGGGCACCGTTTCCCAGCGCAAATGTATTGGATTGCCTACTGTAAATATGGCACGTAACACTGCAACAACAACAAAAACAATTTGACTGTTAACAAATGCAAGGTCAGCACGCTGGTACTCGTGCACACAGATAAGTGTTCTGGCTCCATAAATTCCAAGATGAGCTAAGATTTAAAAGGAGCAGCTGAGGGAGACAGACAGACAATCAAGAGTGGAAGAAAAAGGGTAAATCAAACACAAAACAGCCAGTTAAAAAAATAAATAAATAAAAAAAAAGCAGTTAATATCCATGAATAATGGATGTTTGATTTAAAAGCAGTTTACTCCAATATGATGTAATTTTTGACAATCAGCCAGAGAGACTATTTTGCAAGTTCTTGCCAGATATAAGTCATTGTGGGGAGCTGGGAACACAAGCACTTCTCCGAGCATGTGGAAAATTGACTTTCATGCCACCCTAAAGGTGACTTTTCCCTGGCAGACRCGTGCGCCGGGCACTGCCTGCAAACCCAAACCCAGCAGTGCCCGCGCGGCTCCAGGCAAATCCGGCAGGAAAAGCGGCTCCCGCTCCTCCCCATCCAACACCTGCTGCACGAGGCGCACGCAGAGCTGAAGACAAGCGGAGTTTGCTTTTCCCTTTGAAGTTTCCCAGTGCCTGGAGCTGCAGAGCCAGGCTCCAGGCTGGTGGCGAGGAGGGGAGCCAAGCGTTGTGCCAGCGCTGCCAGCGCACCTGCAGCCCTGGGCACTGCCAGCCCCCGGGGCTCTGCCAGCCTGGGATGGGCCTGGCATGTGGGCAGATGTCTGCTAGGACGTGGAATGGGGGCACCAGGCTGACTYGTGGCTGAAGAGCTGCAGGCCCCGCTGGGATGATGTGGTGTTTACACACCGAGCCGCCCGYGCACTCAAAAAAATCCCTCCAGCCCAGCGATGGGATTTCCCTGACCTCAGGGAAACCTTCATCCATGGAGAAGGGAGGAAAGTTGAGCCTTAAAAACTGAATTCATTCCCTTGGTTCCATCACCTGGAATATTTTTGGCACATCCTGGGAGCTTCATTTTCCAAACCTGAGGTACCTCCCTGAGCTGCCGTGACGATTCTGAGGCACTCACACCATCGTGCAGAAAAGCAGAATGTCATTAATGTCAGCCAACAGAAAGGGATTTATTTATTTATTTATCCCTTTATTTATTTATTTATCCCTTTATTTATTTATTTATTCCTTTATTTATTTATTAATTTCAACTTGCAAAATTATTCCTGGTCATTCAAAGGGGTTGATCAATAAATAGTGTAAAATTTAGACAAGGAAAAGTTATGGACTCTCTGATTATTTTTCTTGTAGTGACCAACACAGCTCAGTTCCTCARAGAGTTCTGTCTCTCTGATGTGGTGTCCAAGAGTTTATAAAGAAAAAGATATTTAAAACACCTTTCAACACCTCCAAAGATGTGCTAACACCCTGCAGCTCCTCAAGGACAGACATTTGGGCAAGTTCCATCTGTTCAGTCACCAGTAAGCCCTGCCCTTAACTGGTATGAAAACCAGAGTTCCTAAAGATGAATTTGTTGAAAATTGGGCTGCTTACAAGGGTCATGAGGGTTAACAGAAGTGAAAAAGCCTGTATTTTTTAAGTAAGAAAGATGAGGATTAAAAAAATGCAAGTGTTTGGAACTCCRTGAGAACTGGAGACATTTGACATCAGAAAAGACAATGCAGCTTCTCAGTTGGAAGGATTTCAGTTAAAGTAACATGGTAGAAAGATGTAAAAGSTCATATAAAGCAGATATTTCCTAAATGTATCATCCAAGAATGACTGTAAAATATGATCTCAATTTAAAGGATTATTTACTGTCGCCAGGAGAAGCTGGGGATGCCCCAACCCTGGAAGTGCTCAAGGCCAGTGGACAGGGTTTGGAGCACCTTGGGACAGTGGAAGGTGTCCCTGCCCATGGCAGGGGGTGGGACTGGRTGTGTTTTAAGGTCCCTTCCAACCCAAATCATTCTGAAATTCTGTGATTTAAAATTTGTTTTTCACTCRCAATCACTTCACCACAGTGGTTAATTCCACTGGACTCACTCACGTTTCCAKGCAGCTGAAGAATTCCATGGAAACACGAAATCCAGGAGCAAACCCAGGCAGTGTTTCACTGGCTGCTGAGAGGAGCCAGGTGAGGCTGAACACCTTTCATSGAGCACAAGCCAATCAGCAGCTCCAAAGAGCTGCAAAAGTGACAGCATTAACAAGCAACACCCAGGAGAGCTGAGCTCAACACATCCAGCCTTCTGTCTCTGAGCTGGAAGCTTTCAAATCATCCTTTCCCCATCCACCACTTYTGGAATCAGGTTCACAAACCAACCAAAACCACAAACAAACTGTGCCTGATAATATCTGTATATAATAATAGAAAAATTCTCTTCCATGCTGTATGGTGGAAAACCCCCCAAAATCCTCCCTTGTTCGTTATCTTAAATCCCCAAGAGTTGCTGAATATGTTAAAAATGTTGAACAGAATTTGAAATACAAGAGAAAGCTGCATTGAGGGTTTTTTTCCTCTATCTCAGAAGAATAAACACCTCTAAATTTCATAGAAATAATCTACAAAGCTGACCTGAACTGGAGCAGGAGAGTGGRCTTACCTGACAGCAGAATCAGGGAAGGTTATAAAGGCACCAGCTCTGAGAAAAGCTTCAGCCAGACCCAGATWGCATCAGAAATCAGATGAAGTCAAGCCTAACATCAATCCTGCTCCCACCTCACGAGGTTCAGATCCTGACACGAAGAGGACCAAAGCCAAMCTGTGGATTTAATCTCACCCACGGTGTTTAAACCCAAAATTCCAACAGGTGGACACCCAGCCTTGGTGGTGCTGCAGCAGCTCTGTGATCACAGGGCTCCCAACTGCCTGACACAGGGAATGTGTCACTGGCCTGACATCATCCCTCAAGGAAAGTCCCCTGGATATCCTGAGAATAAGGGCTTCCCCCCTGGGTCATTATCTGAGCTATTTAATTAGCCCAAGACCAGCCTAGATGGGAACACAGATCTCAGAATTTGGCCTTTAAGAGAAAGAATGGATTTCATGTTGAGTTAACAGGGCTGAAACAACAAARCCTTTCACAGCTTCACTTAAAAAAGAGCTCCAGGAGCACTAAACCAAAAGAATTTTCAAGAAACACAATCGTATTTGGGTTGTCTGGTGCTACTGAAGTGAAAGCTGAATTTCTCAGGGCTGAARCATTTCTGTTCTCCCCTCCCTCCTGCATGGGTGTCTCTCATCTGACAGAAGCCAAGTCTAGGCCACGGATTTGATGTTTTCCTCCTCTCCAACATAAAAGTTCCCACAAAATTTATGCCTTAGATCTCGGCTCTGCTGTCAAACGTGGCTAAAATTAGAAAATTATTTAAAAAAGAGACGGGGAGCAGGGAAAAAGATAAGGTTTCCCTTGGTGTTTTCATCAGGAAGCAGGTTACTAGGCAGGGATTGTGAGAGGAGAAAAATAATAACCTGGAGGAAAACAAAGAAGAGCCYAAACTGAGGAGAAACACAGGCAGCAGCCAAGGGGGCTGGAATCATCCAGGATTGCATTTCCAGGATGGAAAGCTCTCCCAAAGACAGATTGTCACCATAATCAGCCCCTGCAAAATCCCTCCACGTCTGTGCGGGGCCGCTAATTATCATAATAGCCATYGGTAATTAATTTCCGGCGTGATGTCAGCCGGAGCAGCAGGGCCAAGGCAGTGTCCTTGTCACACCCCCATCTCCCTGATTAGGATGCACCAGGATTCATCCAATCTGCCAGGCAGAGCCACGACTAAATCAGGAACCAGGGGCAGCWCTGGGGCAGCACTGGGGGCCTGGGGAGGTTCCTCTGCTCCTTTATCAGGCACTAAAGGGGTTGCTGGGGTGATGTCCCCAAATGAGGCCATTTGACCTCCTGAGCTCCCACCCCTGCAGGGAGAAGAGCTGGATTAGGACAGCAAAGGAATTCATGGAGACAGCACAGCTCGTGGCATCTCAGTTCTGAATGAGAATTTTAATCCCAGCTGTATATGTTTATCCCCCATACAGAGGAAGCCCTAAATAAAGYTTTCTCCTTCCCATTCCTGCCGAGGAAAATCCTTTGTTTTCACACTACAAGTCACAGCTGCTTTCATCTGTTCCTTTTCCTGAAGCACCTTCTCTCACTGCTGCTAGCCTGAAGTGCAACATAAAAATGGAAAGAAACCAAGGAGTRGAAAAGGGAGGCAAGATGCAGGAAAGGGACAGAAATCCTCTGGAGATATCTGGAAACAGTGGAGGTATCTCCACAGCTTGGTCAAATGCTCAAGAGCACAGCACAAAAAGCATCCTCCTACTCAGGGTGCTCATTTGCTTGGCACTGATCAGGACGCCCTCACCAGAAACGCTGAGGGACGCTTTGGGTTTTTAGGTTGTTTATTGGGGTTTTTAGGTGGGGTTTTTGAGATGACTTCCCCTGCCACCACTGATGCGGCATAAACTGAGCTGGGCCTCGCTGAGGAGCACAAGTTGCAAAGAGAAATAATCTCTCATTTCAGCCCACAGAAGAACACAAAGAAGCTTCAGATTATTGCATTAAAATCTCCTCCCTCTACTGTCAAAAGCTGAAGAGCAGGAAAAGAAATCCTCAGCAGCACCAATTCTTTCTTCCTTCATTACAAAGGCACCAAAATCTTATCAAAATTGAATTCCAATACCTGGTTGGGCTCATTCAATAACCAGCCAAAGGTTTTGACCCCGAAGGCTGCTTCCCGAGCTGACACGTCGAGGCAGGTGACAGGCTGGCCATAGACAGAGTGCAGAACTTTGCCAGGATCTTCTGCTTTCAGGAGATAGACAATGTCCTCTGCAGCTGCCACCGCCACCGGACTCCCCGTGACATCTGGAACCAGATTAAGGAAGTTGACCTAAAAAGAGCAGACTTTTTATTTTTAATACAGTCAAAAATTCTCTGATATCACTGCTGCCACATACTGAACTGATAAAACTACTCGTCTGTGTGCCCTGAATCATCCCAATTACAGATTAATTCTACACAGAGAACAAGGATCGAGTTTATTCCTGAACTCTTAGGATGAAATTTAGCTCTCAGTCTTTAGAATGAATCCATTAAAAAAACAACTAATCAGAGYACATTACAATTAAACATCCCAAAATGTCACTTCAAACAAAGGAGCAAGATCCAATGGCCTCAATTTGAAGGACAGAAAGCCTTAAGGTTGAAACACACAAAGCAAACATCGTGGCTGGAATGTGAATCAGGTGCTCTTAAATGAGAAAAAATCCCCCAATATTTTAAGAATGAGTTAGCTTTGGAGTGAGACTAATCAGGAGTGGTYTAAATCACTTCCCACCCTACAGCTGCACAGTTTCCTACTAAAGGAGAGAGGCTGCAAGACTCAGTTATTCCTACACACTTCCTTCCCCTTTCAAACAAATGCTGATATCTGAGACAAAACAAAACTTCCGAGTAGGGGTTTTAATTACGAGTCTCAAAACTTCAGTGACAGAAGGTGCAACCTGAAGGAGCTCCACGAGCAGTTACAGCTTCACAAGTGACACTATCAGGCTGCCTGCAATATCCTGCCTCAGAATTAATCAGATAGTGTGGATCTGGAATGAGAACTGGAGTTTTAGCTCCAATTCTACATGAGAAAACTGATTTGCAGAATGAGCCAATTTAGTTTACTGTTGACAAAAAAAAAATTACAAATAAATTAAACCCAGCCAACCTTCTGCACCATATGGACTTGTGTTTGTGTTCACTTGTTGTTTAAGCCAGCATTTCACCCCTTGCTCTTCAGGGATGGAAGGTTCATCCCTTAAACTGCTCCAAAGCCAGAGCCTTGAGCTGGTAATGCCTGTATCTAGTTCAGGCTGTAAGACTTTTATAAGATCCATCTTAACCCCATGAAAACAATCAGTGGATCAGGAGCAGAGTAGCCTGGAGACTCACCAATTTCTGGATTTCAAASGTTGCTGGGGTTTGCCAGAAGCCTTTGTCATCGGGGCTCTCCAGCTTGACCTCGAAGGCCGAGGCCGTGGCCACGGCGGTGCCGCCCGGGGCCAGAGCTAAAGCCTGGATGCGCTGGTTGTGCTGGAAGTGATGGATTGGCTCCCTCCCAAACAGCAGGCTCCAAACACTGACAGTTCCTGGACACGGCAAAACGGGCACTAGGTTAGCTCAGGGCTTGACACAACTTTGAAAGTGTTTAAACAGCTGCAAATCAATCTGGTGGGTAAAAGGGAAATACAGGGAGGGAAGGAAAGATGAAATTCAGGATGCTGTGGAGGCTCTGAACCCTGGGATGGGTTCTGAGGAGACTTTATGTGCTCTGGCCTGAAAGAGGGGATGTATAGATGGGATATTGGGAAGGAATCGTTCCCTGGGAGTGTGGGGAGACCCTGGCACAGATTTCCTGGGAAGCTGTGGCTGCCCCTGGATCCCTGRCAGTGTCCAAGGCCAGGATAAATGGGGCTTAGAGCAGCCTGGGATCATGGAGGGTGTCCCTGTCCATGGCAAGGGTGGCACTGGGTGGGCTTTAGGATCCCTTCCAACCCAAACCCATCTGTGATTCCAGGGTCTGTTGCTCTCTGCACCTAATTCCTAATTTTTGACTTTCCAATAACATTCATACCTATCTTGAAGAAAACTCTATGACTTTTCTCACATTTCCATGTTTGGAGATCAGATATAAAGAGACACCTGAAATTTTGTTCTATTCTATAGAGGCCTTCAGTTACCCCAAAACCAGCAAGGAAGGACCCACACTCCCATTTTAAGTCACTTCACTGCACGATTCACAGAATACCAGAATATCCTGAGCTGGAAGGGACCCACAGGGACCACCCAGTCCAACCCCTGGCCCTACCCAGACACCCCAACAATCCCCCCTGTGCATCCCTGGCAGCGCTGTCCAAACGCTCCTGGAGCTCTGGCAGCCTCGGGGCCGGGACCATTCCCTGGGGAGCCTGGGCAGTGCCAGCACCCTCTGGGGACTGGAGAACCTTTCCCTGAAATCCAACCTAAACCTCCCTGACAGCTCCAGCCATTCTCTGGGTGCTGTCCCTGGTGACCACAGAGAAAAGCTAAAGAATACATATCCTAAAGAWTAAAGGAGTGTAAAGTCAAACGCCAACATATTTAAATTGCATTTTTGCCAGCCTGGCTCCCCAGTTCTCCATTTAAAACCATCACAATCCGAGTAAGAGCAACTTGAAGCAATCAGGAGGGAACAGAAGGGAACTSGAGCCTTCTGGGCCACCTTTGCACTGAATTAAGGAGAAGCAATCTTGCAGCCTGACAGGCAGGGCTGGAGGAGCTCCCCTTGCAGTGGGGCACGTTAATGATGGAATGATTAATGGCAGCTCTTCCTTCCCAAGGAGCCATGAAAGCCCTGACAGACAGCTGGGGATGGGCACCGCTGCCAGGCTGCAAACACTCCTCCCCAGTCCCAGAGGAGGTGAAGCAAGAGTGTGGTAATGAAACTGCACAGAGCGAAATGGGAGCTAAATGAGTTTAAATTGATTTATGTTCGCTTTTGTAAAGATTATTCGGTATCTGGAAAGTGCTACCGATGTGAAATAATGCAGATAATCCTTAAGATCCCTGTCTAATGGCACTCCCACTGAATATTTATATTCCTCACCATGGGAATGAGCACCATAATGGGGACCATTTTTGTTTTATTAGGGATGAATATTTAAATTAATCTGCTATTTGCCTAAACAATTAGCCGCCTCTGTTTGTTTCCACAAAGCCAAAACTGCAATTAGGCTTCCATCAGAAAGATAAGTCCCGACTAAAACTGTCCCGGCGGAGCCGTAAGGGCTCCGAGCAGAACTTCYCAAAATGACTTCTTAGCATAATGGTAATTATGTTAATTGCTTGAAAGGTAAATAACTGCTGAACTGGGTTTGCAAAGCAGACTGGTTGCACACACACTTAGCTTCAAACCAGTTAACAAATCCAAATGGGCAGCAGGGCTCCATCCCCTCCACCCAACACCATCCCTAAAAACAAAGGGATGGGGAAGTCTCATCTCCAGGAAAATGATTGAACCAGGCAAAAAAAAACCCCATCAGTGATAAACTGATATCAGATCATGGGTGTTAGAATAGACTTTTGTATCAGACCACAGATTTTGCTGCCAGGTTTCTCCAWGCAGGAGGGTTTTCCATTTTTGTTCACCATTTGTCCCAATCAAAGATCAGTTTCATGAATTGGGGAAAGGAGGTTGATTTGCTTTCAGTGAAGCCTTTTGTTTATGCATCCCTGTGATGAGCATTTMATGGGTGCAACAGTGCCTAAATGGATGAAAGTTCTGAAAAATTAAAAATTAAATTCTGACCACAGGAGCAAACTGGAAAACCCAGAACTCTAATTTTGGGCAACAAATCACTTACATAATTATTATTACTATTTTCATTATCATTGTTAATATTGTTTTTATTATTGTTATTATTATTACCATTATATTATTATTATTATTACTACTGAATTTCAAATATTACAAAAACAGCCAACAGTGAAAATGGCTCATGCAATAATAAAACTGCTTCAAGATTTGKTTTTTTGAACCAGATGTTCAACAGCAAAATCTGTCCAAAATAAAAGATTTTAACCAGGCAAATACAGTGTGTGCAACATCTGATCCACAATATGGGCAATACATTCCTTGTAATGTAAGGAAAAAAAAAGAAGTGATTTGTAAGGTCACAAATTCACATGTAATGAAGGAGCACAAAGTAAWGAGTAACAAGGAGAGTTCAAAGAATATCYTGAGTTGGAAGGGACTCGAGGACCATGACAAGGAAAACAGAAAAAGCAAACACTCCACTGGATTTATAAATAGGAAAAGCTGCTGTGAGGAATAAAAGTGCTGCTCAGAATATTCTGTATTTTGCTGCATAAACAGCAGAAGGTATTTATGGGCATGCAAGTCTTTGCAGCAGTCAATCACGTTTGGGTGAGAGCAAAAAAAAAATCCCTCCACCCTCCCAGTTCAGGTTATTAGTGTGGCAACATAAAAAAAATCAGGCTAAGATTTACCAGTGCAGATGAGATCACTGCTCTCCATAGTCTGTCTTCCTGCCTCCAGCACTGCCCAGTGCCTCATTTCCAAAGCAATTCCTCTGCTAAGGTGAAGTTAAGGTTGCAGCCATACATTATCTTTTTTTTTAACTTTTTAATACTGAAACCTTTAAAGTGTTGGAAAATGATTAAATCAAGATTGTAAGTGCAGCATGCTAAAATCTGCACCACAACTGCAATTATTCCAACTGAACTCCAATAATAATTCCCCAAAATGATTTTTAAATATGAGCAAGCTGCAAAATCATATTGGTTCAGGAAAACAAGTGCAAGGAGCTGCTGCCGATGGTGGAATGCTGATACTTGACATGACAACCACTGCACCAGCCTTGTTTGTCACTTTGCCCCAGATTTGACAAAGAATCCAACTTCCACCCCAAAACATGGTTGAATTGTGGTCTGATGAAAGGTCCATTTATTGCAATTTGCTCCAGATGTGGAGAAAACATCGAGCATGTTTTGACTTTCCAATAACAGTTGTATTTATCTTGAGGAAAACGCTTTGACTTCTCTCACATTTCCGTGTTTGGAGATCAGATGCAAAAAGATCTCCTGAATGAACCTGAAATTTTATTTTATTCTATAGAAGCCCTCAATTACCCCAAAACAAGTGAGGAAGAACCCACACTCCCATTTTAAGTCACTCTGCTGCACGATTCACAGAATCCTAGAATATCCTGAGCTGTTGTGTCTCAGCAGTGATGATCGTGAACTCTGAATTTTGGGAGCACCAGCCTTACCCACTCTTGTTGTGCTCAAGGCTGAAGGCTCCCCTCTCTCTCCATCAGAGCACAAAAGACATCCTGCAAATGCAGTTTTTACATCTATTTTCACATGGCTTCCTCTCTGCTATTGCCAGGGAACACATTTGCCTCAGAATTAACAACAAACAAGTATCTCTTTCCCTATAAAATCCCCTAATCCTCCGACAGGGAAAGGCAGCACAAGCACAGAGGCAAACAGTGTTAAATCTCATTTGTAAATATTCTCCTGGCTGTGTCTGGCAGCATCACAGAGCCTGTCAGAGCCCCTCCTGAGCTGGGCACAGCACAGGGCACYGCCCACCTGAGCTGCCTGCTCCAGGAGCTTGGGATGGAGGGCTGGATCTGGGTGTGGAGGATCCCAGCCCAGATCCTAAAGATCCATTGCATCAGCTCTTCCGTGTTCAGACTGCCTGGTGGTTGCTGCCAGCTTTGGAAAAGATATTAAGCAATTTATATGTGCATTATCTGGGGAAAAAAATATTAAAAAAAAACAGAATTTTGTCTGTGTTGGAGCAGGGAATCCAGATGTGCTCATGGTTTTTGTGCTCATTCACTTCAGCTTTTAAACACAACAGTGGGAAGGCCAGAAGCTGCTGGATTCACATCACSTCTGTGATGTTTGTCCTGTTTCAGAGTTGTGTCTTGCCACTTTGACTTAAACAAAATAAAATTCTTCACTTTTCAAAAATACCYGGACTTGATGATCCTTGTGGCCACCTTCCAACTCAGAGTGTTCTGTGATTCTATGGCTCCTTACAGGTTTGGGTTTTTTTACTCCAAAAGGGAACATTAATTTATTTTCTTATAATTCCCAGCTATATCATATGTCTATGAAAAAGTATGAGGAAAACATGGAAAAGAAGCACCAGCCTGGAGTATCAACACTTCCTACTGTGAATTCCAAGTTTTTCCCAAAAACATTTCTAGTCAGAGGAGCTAATTTAATCTTAGCAGATGCTTGAAGTTCATTAACCAATATTTTACATTTAATTTTCACTTCCAGCAGGTACTGAGGGCACAAAGCAGAGAGAGATAAGAGCCCTCACATCACCATTACCACACCAGCTCCCACCAAACCTTCCCAGATTTTTCCTCCACCACCCTTCTCACAGGGATTTCCACAGGACACCATCCCTGGACAGTCCCTCAAAGAAGGCACAGACCCTGTTTCATTCCCAACTTGGGGAGGGATGACTGGGATGGGAAATCACAGTCCACTCACCCAAACCAAGAGGTCTGCACCCACAGCCACCAATGGGARTAAATATCCCACTCCCTGCTCCTGCAGTTCTCTTCTAACATGTTTTCCTTCACTCCAGCCAGCCTGGAATGCTCCTGCTCCTGGAAGGAGAAGGGGAAGGCACCAAACCCATCATTCTGCACACAGGGTACAGAAGAGACAACACCCCCAGGCACCTTTACGGGCACTAAAATGAACAAGACCCCAGAATTCCAGTCCCAAAAAGCAGTGCTGCCAAAATTCCCCTCCTGGAGCCCACCAACAAGCAGGAGCCCCTGTGACCCCTGCAGTAACACCTTCCTTGGCTCCACGGAGTGACTCTGCAATGTGGGAAGTGTCACCAGCTCCTCACACTGAGTCTGTGGGCACAAGCAGGATAGCAGAGCTGTCCCCACACGAGGGTGACGGTGACATTTAAAGGACAGCACAACCAAGTTGTGTTCTCCTGTTGCTGCTGACATTGTTTTTGAGTCAAACCATGAAACTCCAGCGCRCAGGGGGGAGAGGGATGGCTCCAGGAGAGCGCTGTTTCCCAAAAGCTGTGGCCGCCAGCCAAAGGCAGGCAAGCATGGAGCAGATGGAGTCCTGGCAAGGCCTCTCCTGTCCCTGCATTAGCAGCATCTGCTCATTACCCAGAACCCTCGCCTGCTTTATCTAATGCTCCAGGAAAAGCATTTTGATTTGATTCATTTCAGTTCGGTAACGTGCAACACAATTAGTGGTAAAATCAAACTGGAGCGCTGCCAGTGCTGACAATAGGAAACAAGGCAGAAGAAATATGAGGCCAGTGGGTTGGAATTCAAAAATCACAACTGTGGCTCCAGTTGCCAAGTCCCGTTGCCCCAGGTGTACATCCAGCGCCCCCACTGAGCGCTGGCACGGGCACAGGGAACTTCATTTGCTCCCCATCCATTTCCCTCTYGTTCCCCTCTCTTTGCAGCCTGTCTCTGCAAGGTTGGCGCTGTCGGGAACATTCACCGTGAGCCACAATCCCGTTTTCCTCCAGTGCCACCGTGGAGTTACAACCCACTTCGRGTGTAAGACAAATCCTTGCTCTGCTTCCTGTGCCTTGGGAAGGGAGCTCCAGGAGCACTGTCAGCCCTTCCCCGTGATCCCTTCCCCGGGATGGGGTGCCAAGGCCAGCTCTGCAGGAGCCCTGCTGGCCCGGGAGGAGCCGATGTTATCGGCACGAGCCCGGGATCCGCYAGGGAAGGCCAGACCCTGCCTGACAGCAGCACCTCCAACACGAGCAGATGGTTTCTCTGGGTTAGTCAAACTTACAAACAAAGAGGAAAGGGAGCTGGAAAAGTACAACAAAGAACAATCAAACGCATTATCTTCAAAGCCGTCCGCTCCCTTCCCGAAATTTAAAATAACTCTCTCCACCACACTGTAAATACGTGCTTTCAGCTTGCAGTTAGTAAACATTGCTAAAATGGGTCTTTTTATTTGCCTATTCCCATAGAAACTAATCTATTCTGACCAAGGCTTCTCAAATCAGAGTAACTGCCATATCACAGAGCCTATTAGAATTTCTACCCAAAAGAATAAAAGATGCCGAGCCTTATGCAAACTAGTTCAGTCACAGCACTGACAGCAAGGGATATGACAGGCAAAAAACCCAGACAAATTATTAGATTAGTCAGTGGGAAAGCAGAAAACAAACAAAAGACCCTCTGCTAGTCATTGTTTGGCATTCTGGAAAAAAAGCCAGCACTTAAACCAGTGTTATAATTTCCTATGACTCGAGTAAATAATATTAATAACACCAGATTTGCTGTTGTCACAAAATGTTGCCTATTAACAATTCTTACCCACAGAAAGCCATCTTGGCATGCTTCAAGCTAGAAAAATAGCTAACGATGTCGAGAATCTTAAAACATACAAAACATTTAATTTACATTTAAAATAAAACACATGGATTTGGGATTTTGTYTGGATTATCCACCTTCTGTTTTGTCTTCACCTGTGGAAATGGCAGGATCAAAGACAGCGTGAGTACAAAGCTCTCTAAATTGATAAATATTCTTTATTTATACATTTTAAGGATCAAATGATAAATTTTAAAGAAGGATGACTGGAATTGAGCTCTGCCTGAGCCCCTCAGTTTAGGATCCCTGTTGGCCAGCACTGTCCAAACCTGACTTTTTTAATTGCTGTTCCCACATCCAGAAGACGTTGGTCTTTGGCTCTTGTTGTCYATTATAGAAAACCTCCAAGGATATTTAAAACAACACACACAACCAGGATTTTATGAGGGTTTCACTAAATATTAGGTCAAAGCTTTCATTTCTTTAAATTCAAGGATGTAATAATAACAACCCAGCACTGCAAACCAACACTTCAGTGCATCCACACACCGTGCCAAGAGCGAGAGGGACAGGGATTAATCAGACATCCAAGTTTACCACCATCCCCATAACAAAGCTCCACAGCGCCCCAAGGGAGTTTTGGCCAGGGGAGAAGGGCTGGTGGAAGAATATTTAATATTTTTATAGCAAAACAAGTTATTTGCTTAAGATAGCTTGGCTGGACTACAGCCTGGCACTCAAGCTTTGTGCAGCAGCTCCAGTAGGAATTAAAGCTCGGTTTTAATGGGTGCTATGTTCCAATGCCTCCTAATGCATTTAGGGTTATTGGCCAACTTTCTCACATAAAAGCAAGTGTGTGTGCGTGTGTGTGGATACACAGGATTACGGGCACACAAAAAGCTGAGCACAGCTGCTTCATTTTTGTCAAGCCTTTTCTTTTTTTTTTTTTTTCTCCCTGTTGTTGTTTTAATAGGGAGGAGAGTGGTGGCTGCTCACCGTCCTCGTAGGCTGCCACGGCCAGGGAGCTGTTGATCCTCACAAAGGAGACCTGTGCCAGGGTTCCAGCAGCTCCAGGGCCCTGTGCTGCTTCCAGCACGGGYGCTCTGTAGTCCCAGGTGCGGGTGTCCCACAGCCTCACCTCTCCCGAGGTGTACCTGCAAAAAACAAGAGCATTGCTCACCCCACAGCARCTGCAAACAGGGGGCTGCAGCAGAAGCGGGGGAGAAACAAGAATGGGTTCAAACAGCTCCCAGACTGATCCTCCCCCTATCCTCAAACCCATTCAACCTGCTTATTTTAGTCCCATTAATTCAGTGTGGCACCAAGGCAGGCAGGTAAATTGGAATTGGAACGACAAGACCCACACAACTGAGTGACCACTRTCAATATTCACTTTACAACTAACACACAAGAGAAAAAAGGTCATCAGCAACAAGCTTAAATTACATCAGGGCAAAACTTCACACTGGTTCTTCTCACCTTGAAAGATTTGTGGCTATGTTGAAGCAGAACATTTATCTGTGCTCATACAAGCACCCAGACAACCTACTGCTCTTTACAGAAAGAAGTTTCTTTTCATAGGAAGAAATTTATTGATGTCTCATCAACAGATCAACTCACCTACATCTCTGAAGACTAAYTAATTAATTCAGCTAAGTGTTGCCTTTAGAATTAAGGCAGCAGTTCTTTCTTTGCAGCAGGCTCACCAAACTATCACAAAACCTGTAGTTTATTATCACTTTGTCAATCAGGAAATAAAGAAGAATTAAACTTTTCAGATAATATTGAATGAATGAAGGCTSTTACACAACAAACAACAGATAAACTGCTCTGGGCCACCCATGTCCAGACAACTAGATTATTAAAGGGGAAAAAAAAACCACTGCAGGCAAAGCGGAGAAGAAACTTCTATTATAACTGGTCAAAGACCACAGGTCAATAATTATTTACAGCCAATTCTTTTAAAACTGGGATAATTAATACTGTCAAAGGTTCAGGTGTCTCTCTGCCATGACACTTTGACTCTTTTGGAAAATCAAACGTGCTTCCTGCTCTGTCACCTTTGTTGCTCCATCCTGACTTTTGGGGGAAAAATATTATGAAGGAATGATCCTTACAAGAGGTCTGGTGGTTGGGAATCTGGCTATGCTGTGCTTATGAGGAAAACAAAACACTTCATGACAAAGGAAGTGAAGGCAATAAAGGCTTGGAAGATGTGGGACTTGCACTCAGGTTTCCCAGTTCCCAGGCCAGGGCTCCAGGTACTGGGAGCAGATCACTCCCAACATCTCTGTGAAAATGCTCCAGTTTATAGAAAGAATAGAAGTGCCCGAGGGCGTGGTGAAATCTGTCAGGCAGAGAGAGATTCACATTAATTCCCTGTACTGATTAGGGGCAGAGGGAGCTGTGTCCTTGTCACCTGCCTCCTGTGCTGTAGGAGGGACACACCCAGGGAAATGAGAGAACACGGTGGGACCCTTCTCCCTCTCTCTCCCTCTGCAAACGAGGCAGAGGAGAGAAACCCCGCTCTGAATCCTGCTTTCATCTCCAATTCACAGCAGCACAATTTAAGGAGAGCAGAGCGAGAAAGAAGCTCCCCCAAAGCAAAATATTTCACGTCGGATCGGGCACGGAGCGCGGATCGGATCACAACAAATATCTTCAGTCTGCAAAAGCAAAGAAGGCTCGTTCTGCTTCCAAATGTGGAGATAAACCACAACAGGACAGGTGATTGCACAGATCTGCTGCAGTCTCCATCAACAAGAGGCACATGGAAGGTTTTGGAAGCATTTTAATTTGGAGTGGATTTTTGTTTCCTTATGTTAGGGTTGGTTGGGGTCGTGTTTTCAAGCTTCTCCTGACTGCCAAGAGCAGCAGATTCCTCCCAAGGGAAGCCAAAATTCTCTTGTCATTGAAAAGTGAGTTTCAGAGAAGACATAAAGCACTGGTAGAATGGATAGAACTCAGTGACAGAATATTCCTTTTTGATCCCTAAATAAACAAGGAAGAACAGCATCTCCTCCTAGTGTAGCTCTCACACAGTCCAGGCTGGAGAAGAAAAAAGAAAGATAAAAGATGGAGAAAATGGCAGGAGAAGAGGAGAGACCAGGGCTGGGTAATTCTTGGAGCACACTGCATCTGGTTTCCCCACACAGTAGAGAACACAAGGGATCCACCAAACATAACAATGTAATGAATGCAAACCTGGAATTAGACATTCAACATCACAGCACCACAGAAAATGCTTAAATTAATTTTACATCAGCATTCAATCAAGTCAAAATTTAGTCTGAACTGGTTTTTGTTCACAAAGAACCACCTGAACCACCTCTAAGCCAAGCTGAAACTGGGACAGCATCACCAAACGCTTCTGACCGTTGGCTGGAAATCAATTTAACCCAAATTCGGACACGTTTGTGCTGGCACCTGTTTGGCAGGGCCTGCATCAGACCACCCTGCAGCCTCCTCCTCCTCATTCTTCGYCTCCCTGAGGGAGCAGCAGATCCTGGAGGGCTCCCACTCCTCCACCATGCACCACTGTGCTGTCCCAGCCCTCAGCAGGACCTGCAGATTGTCCAGCKGTGCCCCAGGGGCTCTGACACCATCCAAGAATCCCCGAAAACATCCTGGCCATGGTGCTCCCTCCAGCCMTGCTGRGACAGGGAACAGGGACAYTCCACATGCCAGGAGAACCCTGAAAGAGCCACCAGCCCTCCCCCATGGCTCTCCAGAAAYCCCAGGAGACCCAGCACAGGAGAAGCCCCTCAGGAAGGTTCCTAGGGTTTCCTGTGTCCCTCCTCCCCCATTTCCCACCAGTACCACCATTCCCATCCTTCCCAGTGCTGTCCCACACAGCAAAACTGAAGGATTGGGAGAGATGTTCCACAAGACCATGATGGGAACACAAATGGAAATATCTCCTGGATATCTCCAGGAACTGGGATACAGAAACCAGCCCCTGAATTGCCCATTTCCTGTGTGCACCGGGCCTGCACACCAGAACTGAACTGGGCACAATTTCAAATGCAGATGAATTCGATTCAGAAGGAAAAAAAGAAAAAATTAATGGTTCAACTCCCYGCTTTTAATGCTGTCATAAAGAGCAGCACACTTTCAATTTGTAACCACAACAAAAGGCTTTTAAACTATTAAAGCATTGCCTTGTTGTAAAAAAAATAAAAAGGCTGCTTTATTGCAGATAATTGGCAAATCTGCCCTATCAACAGAGATGGCTGGAGAGAAGAAGACACTGTGCTGTTTCTAGATAATTTCAAGATTTCTATTCATTTCTCACCACAACTCTTACATTTTGCCCTGAAAATTTCATTTGGATCACTCAATKGAATAACCCCAGCTGCAAGTCCTGCCCAAGAACAGGCACAGCACTCCAAACCCACTCGGTTCCTGGTTTTTCTACCACGATGCAATGAAACACCCACTTAGCTTCCTGCTGGAGCAAAAAAACCACCCAAACCCACTCAAAAAAACTCTTCCTGTTCAATACAACAATGAATATTTTCTATTTGCTCTGACACTGAGCGCCTTCAGCTGCTGCTGTTTTCCCCTGATGGTTGCAATGAGATGATTTTTGCAGGTAAATACTCCAACACCTAACACAAACCACTTGCACTGAGAAAACCCAACAAACCAGCCCCAAAACCTACAATAATACACAGAAGAGACCACACCTGCTTTACTTCATTTAGAAAGGCTCTCTGGAGTAACAAAACTGCTGCTTTCAAGACCAATTTCCCTCTCTCCTGATAYCCCTTTCCCTGATTGCTTCCATCCACACCACACCTGGCTCCCAGCTCTCYCCACTCACAGACACATTTTTCCTTCTCTGATGTTCAACAGAGCCTCTCCACCCAAATAACTCAGCTTCTTTGATGGACTCACATTCCACTCTGCCCTTTTTCTTTGCAATATTTCAGTACAGACACGTGAGAAGAAGCAGCAGGAGAAAAGACGAGCTGTATTTTTCTAAATATACTTCTTCTCAACGAGCCAGTTCTGTAATTCTGGCCAGATATGGATATAGCTGTAAAAAATTAGCCTGGAAATTCAGCTTAAACTTTACAGAGACACATAAAAACCTCRCTGAAATGGAACAATAGGTGGAATGCATATGGCAAAGAAAAACTGGGAAAAATTAAATTCATATCCAATAAAAATACCTACTCACTATAATCAAAAGCATTTTTGTCTACTTTTTACTGGCAGTAATGCCCTAATGAGATGAAGGTTTTGCTCGTGCCCTCTCCCATGAGTGGAAGCAGAAGGAGCTGGGGGTTAAAAGCTGCTGCTGCCCCACGCTGAATGTCTGGGAAGCAGGTGGTGGAGTGCAGAGCACATGTGGGAGGAAGCAGAGCTGGAGGCTGGGCACGGCTCTAATGAAGTGGTGCTGAAGAGGCAGCCGATTTCATAAGGAGAAAAACATCAGGAAACCRGTCAAAACACAGAATCTCATCTGAAAAAGCTCCACTGTGCTGGATGGCAAGAGCCAGAACAAATTTGGGGAAGAGGAGGAGGGGGAGGCTGATCTCTCTCCAGAGCCCCAGATGTCTTTATGGTTGCCTAATGACAATTATACTCAACCAATTAAGACACTGCTATCACAGTTGCATTGTTAGTAAGCCTTTGGCCCTGAGTGTTGATGGCTGTCTAATTAGTGTTTGTGCAAAGTACAACTGCAACTAATATATAAACTGACAAATACACAAAAGAAAAACTGTTAGCAGGAACATTTTCCAAACAGTCGAGACTCTGCTCGTTCAGTCCATGGCAGCAGCAAAGACAAACTGCTTTCCTTCATGGCTGGGGTTCTGCTGGCACTGCAGAATTTCACTTCAAACCAGAGGGTCAGCGAGACCCTTGCTGAGTTTCTGTTCAGACAGGATGCTGGTGCCACTCACTTTTGGTGCTGCTTCCAGGGCAAAGCTGGTCACCAAAAACTTCTGATAAAACCCATCAGAAACCAGTTTGCATTTTCCATGTTTTCCCTAAAGAGTCTGCAGCAAGGAAAAGGAAGGAGAAAGAACCCCCTTTGTTTCACAGTCAGGTTGGATTTCCAGAAGGCAAAGTCTGTTCRGTTTCCAGATACCTGCGGTGATCAACAAACCAAAAAAAAAAGAAAAACCCAACAACTTTGTTTCAGGCAGTCAGTGACCATCTGTTAATACTCAAAAGATCTTATTATGAAGTCCTTACAATGTCAATGCATTTTATTGAAGTCAGTAGGAATTTTGCTCCAGCAACAGTCTCTGTTTAAAYGGATGCCTGTTGATAAGCAAGTAAAATAATGAGTATTTTGCATTGTCTTGCACCTCAGAGCTTTCATTCTTATTCCACCAAAAAGCAACTTCCTGGTCCTTCATGTGTTTAATTAAGGTATCAGCCAGTTCCCCCCTCAGCAGGCTCAAGAATAAGGCCCAATTAAACATGCAAAGCCGAGCCCAAATGCCTTCAAGTCGGTTCAAATCGCTCCCCAGCTTCATCTTGTCTCCAAGGCTCAAGTAGGACAGGGGTAACTCAGCATCCAATTTCAAAGTTGGGAGAAACCTCAATCACAATTAAAAATACTGGAATTAAATGAATTCTAGCAGCTTCTCTGCACTGCTATGAAGTGGGGGATAAATGCTGCTCTGCTTAGAAACATCTCCCACAGCGTGTGGTGCCTCAAAGAGCTAAAAGTTCCCAGTTCTCATTTCCAGGTGCTTGGATACATTGRTTTTGCCAACTATAACCAACAGGTAACTTGGGTGAGGGATTTCTTAAGGAAAGGATTCAGGAAAATCTCATCATAGCAGAAAAAAACTACTTTACATGGCAGAAAGGAATATAAATAGAACACAATGGCCAAAAATAAAACACAAATGGAACGGAGAGGAGAAAATTTTCTATTACACDGCAGAAAGCTACACCATAAAACACAAGGGAAAACAGATGGGGTAAACCAAAACCAGAGTTTCAAACAATCCTAATGCCCGTAGAAGAATGTGGAGCAGAAAATTAATCTCCCTGATTTCATCCAAATGTTCTTTTGGGTTGCTTGATCTACGAGTGCAGCTCTGAAAAATGTGACTAATGTGTCCCAAAATGGATCTGGGAGCACTTTAAGTTGTAGGAAATCCATTCTGAGCATCCTCGTGATCAGTCCCCAAACTGCTGCTGGGAACCCGACTTTCCACTACACCAACCCACGCCCATCTGTGGACCCCTCACAGAAATGGAACTGCAGAGAGCTTCTACCTTCATTTTTAGGGCCTTATTTCAGAAATTATCCCTCAAGAAAGTGGGTTAAGCTGCTGGAGTGTGTGGTTCTGCAGTTTAGACAAAATTAACATTTCACCATCCTCACTGCTTCTGCCTCACCTTCTATATTAAGTGCATGCAAATGGCACACCAAGGGAACAGAAGCAAGCCAAAGGCTTATTTTGTAAGGAAAACATTTCAATGAATATTTGTAAAAGCAGCAATCAGAGAAAGCCAAATTGTTTCTAGTAATTTGATTTTTAAGGCCAAAAATCTCTCATCACTTAGATCAAGGTTCCAGTGCCTTGCATCAGCCCAGGCCATTAATTAAAGCAGCTGCTCTACCAAGGAAACAAATTACTGTGAGTAGAGGAGAAAAAAAAAATCATTTTCCTAAGAATTCAGGAGRAATTATGATGCAATCTGGGAAGGCTCTGCTCCATCAGCCCCATTATGTCACAAAGGACAAACAACAGCTGAAACAATGGTTCCAGCTGCAGCCAGAGGTGAGAAAACAGCATTTGAGGATGCTGTAAATCGATCTGTTTGCTCCTTGGAAGGAACACAAACAAGCAGCAGAGAGGAGAGGCATCACCTGAACTCCAGGCACTGATGGTGACAGCCCAGAGGAGAGAAACGGAATCGCCAAGACGTTTCCTGGAAAGAAGGATGGGTTTGCCTGGCCTGAGCAGAAAACTAGGATTTACAAGCTCAAAATTCCTGCCTGTGACTGAGAACATTGAAGGTATCACTGAGCACATCTCTGCAGCAGCAAAACCTGCAGGTAAAACAAGGCTGGGAAAGCCACAAAAAGTCAGATCAGGCTTCTACTCTTGGTTTCACCTGAAAGGCTCTTTTTCAGGAGCTGACAGAAAAGCCAATGTGGTTATCACTTAACACAACCTTAACTAAATGCCATCGCCTGTCACCTGAGCCCTCTGAACTCCTGATGTCATTCCTGATGTCATTCCTGTGAGCAGCCTCCCAAAGGTGACTCACTGGAAGAGAGGAGGCTGACACTGCTCCCGAACAATGGGGAGGATGAGTGAAGAGAGAACAAAAGGTTTGGGGTAAGGTTGAAGAAAAAAGCAATTATTTTCACCTTCTGCTTTGTTTGATGGCTCCCAGTCACTGGGAGGGGAAGGACAAACCTATGGAAGTTGTGCCATTGTACAAATGAAATTTAAGCAATTAAACAAGGCAGGGGTTTATTCAGGCTGCTGGAAGTCTTCAGTTTGTTAACTTTGATTCATTTTCACGACTAATTAATATTTTGGTTTCCTCAGGTCTGCACACTGAATTAAGATGCAAGAGCTAATAACAAATACCTTGAGAATAACCCACAAAGCCCTATAGCAAAAAATCCAAATTAGATGAGAGTTAACACAAAGTTTTAAAAAGTGCAGGGAAGTGTTTTCAAGCCTTTCGGGCTAGTTTCACACATCATTATGAAACTAAAGAGAATGGCAAGCCCAGCTTCTAAAAAGTCATTTGCAGGTCACCTTTGAGCAAGAGGAAAGTGGATTGGGAGGTGATGGAAGAGAACAAAGGAATTCACYATAAAGGAGCAGCTATTTATGTGTATCAGTTGCTCAAAATGATTTAAACAAAAGGCCCAAATTGTTTGTGAGTTCTCCCACAAGAGCCATCAGAATGAAGAAAAATGCATAAAATCATTCCAAATAAATGTTCAGATTCCTCTAACCAACCACCCAGGATAATTAGAAAGTTCTTTTTTAACTTCTCATTGCCTTTACCAAGCATCACTCAGAGAAACACCACCTGTGCCAGGTGTGCTCCACCTGAAAGGGGAGCAAATCTGAATCTTGATTTATCAAGGCATTCAGTAGATCAATCTCAACAGTCCTAACTCCTCAAATCCCTAAGAAAGCTGGCAGTACCTCACGGGGAAGGAAGAAAACATTTGAAATTAAAATTTCAAGAATAGCCAGGGCTGATTTCCCTGCAAGAAGAAATCTGCAAGAGGTGCAGGGACTCCTCACAGCACTTTGTAAACYAGTTTGTGGCCAAACTCTTCACTAACAGGCCACCACTCTTCCTTCAGTCAAGGAAAACCAAAGAAAAGGAAAAGTTGTTATTTTATATTTCTGGGTCTTTGTAAGGGTGGTCTGGGCATTTTCTATTTATTTTCAGAGCCACCAGCAGCAGCTGTAAAGCCACAATGCCCTTTCTGCAAGCATTAAAAAATGAACACATTCCCCTGACAGCCCTCTTGGTGTGGGTTAGGGGTGAGCCATGAGGTGAGATGGGCACCACCAGCACAAGGCAGGTTCACCACAGGGCTCAARAAGAGCCCCAGGTGAGGATTTCAGAGCCACTCAGGCAGCAACAGTCTCACAACAGACCATGGACATGTCACAGCATGGGATCCTCTGGAATGACAAGGTCAAACAAGGACCAGATGCATCTTCTGAGATCACTCTGCCCAGGAGGACCCAAACTCTCACTACACTGCCAAAAAAAAAAAAAAAA
>NW_026623548.1:226023-229933 GCF_030028575.1 Malurus melanocephalus
AAAAAAAAAAAAAAAAACCCTAGCAAAAAAAGTAGCAATTTTACTGCCTGAACATGCATTTGCATAAAAAAATCCCCAGATAAATTCAGGTTTCAGTCAGAGAAAGTGAAGCAATGCAGGCATTCTGTACCGACCCCAAACAAATGACAGCATCAGGCACAGTGAGCCTCATCACCAGCAGGAATTTCTAAAAGCCAAGCAAGCAGCTACATAATTGCTTTAAGTAARCTCAGACTTAGGGCTGAAACTCCATTTGAATCGAGCATGGGGGGGAGAACATCATCCCTTCAGAGAGGATCCTTCGAGACGTGTAACCGTAGAAAGGCTGGTGAAAATACAACATTGATTGGGAGTGAGGTAACCACAGCCACCGCCGGCTCACATGAAAAGGGATTCAGGGCTGACCCAGAAAACAAGCCTCGTAACCACCGGGATGAAATTTTAATGCCAAACACAAGGAGCTCGGCGTGCAGGTCGGATTGAACGATCCGATGTCAGGCAGCGGCGCTCGCACAAAGGGGAGCTGCTCGCAGGCACCTTCGGCTGCCGGCTCAGGTTGCACTTAATCAATCCTCGATATTCTGCCATCTCCTGGCTTCAGCTTGGGCAGCAGCGCGCAGGGAAGTGGAGAGTGCACGRAATAGGGGAGTTTCTCTGTGTAGTTTTGCTCTGCTTCCTTCACAGATTGATAAAGATCTGCTCCTGAGCCAGTTCGAACCGTGCCTCTATAAATCGCACCTGGTTTAAGTCACTCTGCCCATAGCCTGTATAAATTCCCTCTGAGAAAGATTAAAAAAGCTCTACAGCAACTAAAATAAAAATTATTCCACTCTGCAGTAGTTTGAAGCAGTGCAGTGAAGATGACAAATCGGGCTTAGCACACCACAGGTTCAAATCAATCTGAGTGATTCCAGGCTCGCTCCAAGATTCCCAAAAATCACCAACCCCAGCATTCCTGCTCTCCCCAACAAAAACTCCTCTCTCCAACCAGCACCTTATCTGGCTACTGCCACAAAAAGAATTAAAGATGTTTCTATAAATACATCAGCAACAAAAGGATTGCTAAGGAGAATCTTTGTCTTTATTGGATCAGGGAGAAACAAATGATGAGGAAAAGGCTGAGGGAATTAAGGCCTTCTTGTCCTCAGGGTGCCCAGGCCCTGAGAAGGAAGACATAGACAGGGAGCAGAATGAATCCCCCCTTTTCCAAGGGTAAAGGGTTGGCATCCTGCTAGGGCACTTGGGACACACAGGATTCCATGGGCTGGATGGGATCCACCCCAGGAGGCTGAAGGAGGGGCAAAGGGCTCACCCAGACACTTCCCATCATTTACCAGCAGGGAGGGAATTTACCCTCATCACCCAGGCTGACCTCAGTGCCACGGAATGTTATGGAGCAGAACATCACCAAAGCAAAGTGTTGGGTCCTACTCTGAGCCACCACCACCCTGTGGAATGCTACAGCCTCGGAAGAGTGAAACTGYTGGACATGAGCCCAGGTATRCCCARGTGGGCAAAAGGCACCTGGGCTGTRCCAGGGCAAAGCASTGGGCACYCCTGGGGCAYCTCCAATCCTCTGTCCAGTTCTGAGCCCCTCAGGACAAGAAGGACATGRAGGGCACGGAGCATGTCCAGGGAAGGGAACAGAGCTGGAGAATGGGCTGAAGCACCAGGAGTGGCTGAGGGAATCATGATCAAAAAATCTAAAAAACTGAGCAGCCCTGAGCCTCCAGGGCAGCAACCTGAAACAGAAGAAAGGTAAGTGATATCCCAAGCCAATGGACAGAAAAACCTTGAGAAATGCCCCACAGTTGTGGATGAACATTTGGAGCACCAGGCCTTGCAGTTCAGACACACAAGAAGTCCCTCTGTAATCACTGATTATTCCCATGCAAAGCTGAGCACACAAGTGTTTGTGAAACTGGAGAGAGAATCATTAAATGTAGCAGATAATTGATATTTATACTGAGAGGAGAATTGACTTTGTAAACCTCAGCTATTAAATTACTTCTGCTGTACTGCAAGAACGCAACAGTTTGCTATTGATCAGCAGATTCATTACATTTTTATGACAAATTCGAAAGCACAGTGCCATTAAGTACAATTTCATAAGCTGGGAGAGACGGGAGAACTACAGTTGGATTTAAAAARCAAAACATGGCAAACAACAAAACAGCAACAAATTCCTCAATATCCTAAATACTTACCAAATGCACACAGCAAAGTGTTTCCCTGCTCAATTTGCTGATGTCCTTATAACTTTTAGTTACAGCTTGAAGTCCTCTGGTTTGATACTTACCATTTACCAAATTGAGAGACAAGCAGCAAACAGCAAATGATGTAATTTTTGTGTTCTGATATTCTCAACTTTTCATTTACTGATGCCGTAAATTCAAACCGGAAAATTCTGATTTCCCCATGTTGTTTTGGGAAGTACATGCTCACAGCCTCATAAAAAGAGAATTCATTTTCTGAGAGAAATTATTGAAAAGCAATTGAAGTGGACATCGCTTTTTCTAAAGGACACACAAATGCAGATTTCCATCAGTGGTCTCTYACCTGCTCACCTGTTTTCAGGAACCTTAATTACTTACTTGTACCACCTCCCTGATGCAAATTCACCAAGAGAATCAGGAGATACTGGAGAAATTGGGAACCAGTATGAAAAGTGTGGAACTGTGAGAACCCAACTCCTGTAATACACCAAGCTAAATATGGACTATTTGAGTTGAATATGTAGGATTAATAACCTTTGTTTCTTAATTCTTCAGAAATGTAATTGAATCTGCATAACTTCTATCTATGGCTTATTTGGATATAAATACAACTGAGAAAATGAAGCCAAAGAAGAGCTGGAGGTTTTGGCAGCAGCATGGAAACAACTGGGTTTGCTGTCTGATAGTTTAGATTCTTGCTCTCAGTCGTCCAAGAGCACTCAAAAGCATTTCCATGAATTAAGAGTTTTCCAGGCATCTTTCTTATAAACACTCTGTGAATTTTAAAGTATTTTAGAAGTAGTTTTCTCTAATCCCACATCATTAACATGAAGTGCTACCATAAAACATGGAACTCTGGTATGTTAAGMACAGTGTCCCAACTGCCCCAGGATATCATAATTTTTATTTACTTGTGTGAACTTCTGGAGGKTTACTAATTACTGAACCTGTGAAATACAAACAGAACACAGCAAAACCTCACACTTACWGAGGGAATCACTGTAACCTCTTCTAAAAATTTGTGAGGTTCTTAAAATAATATTTAAGAGTATAAACTACATGAATAGCTACCATCAAATCCAGGTCCAAAAAACTTCCATATTAGGAAAAGACAAGTTTGAGTTTATCTATTTTTGGGTGTGTTATTTTCCTCCCAGGTTGTCTTTTAAGTAACAATGGAGAAAARGAACTTCTAAAGGAGCAGCAGTAGTCCTTCCAAAGTTATTTTTTCTGTACTGTGACAAGATATCCTTGTGATTAAGAGATTTTTAAGGAAAAACATTTTTAAAAGGGTTTAAAATCTACATTCAGATGTGTACAGTGTTTAATGAATTCTGGGTGCTTCCCCAGCAAAACAGATAGAGTTCATCAGAAATCACTTGAGTTTTTACAGGGACTACTTGTACAYGAGACAACTTTTGAATAACACAACAAAAATTTGAACTGCTAAGTTGTAGATAACCATCCTTATCAGTCACTTAAGGACAGCCTGTCTCAGCAACTGCAGGTGAATCCGTTCTAATGCTTTAAACAGGTGCTGCTTTTGAATCTGMTAAAAGCAGCACCTGAGATTTCAGATAGTGAAGGTGGAGTTGATTTACACATTTTGGTAAAGATGGAGTGAGATTTACAGAGCCTGGTAAGGTGGATGGAATTTACACAGCCTGGTGAATGTGGAGTGTGATTTACACACT
>NW_026623548.1:230163-243730 GCF_030028575.1 Malurus melanocephalus
GTGGGCATTGCACCCTCTGGTGAGGGTGGAGTGGGCATTGCACCCTCTGTCAAAGATGGAGTGGCCGTTCCCCACCCGCTGCTCACCCGGCCATGACGACCCCATCGCAGGAGTGGACGTCGCACAGGACCCTGCCGGGCTCGTAGCGCAGCTGGCTCACGGCACCCACGCGGTTCTGCCAGAGAGGACACAGGGGTTGGTGATGCCATTCCTACATCCACCATAATTTACTGCTGGGAAACTCCCAGCCTTGCTACTGCTGCTGAGAGAAACCACATCGATCCCAAAAACCCTCCAGGAGGTTTAGCTGGCCAAAAGGAGCTGTAAGACACACCACCAGCTCTCCTCTCCCACTTGCTTGAACCAGCCTCCCACTCTTCCACAGCACCTGGATCCCTTTAAGGAAATTCTCTCTCACCTTCCAGTTGTTTTTCAGCATGTGCTCTCTGGCTCTGCAGTTTTTGAGGGCGAGCTTCCAGCAGGAATGATCAGAGATGCTCATATCCAACAGGTATCCTTCCTCTTGGCAAAGCCGGTACCACAACACTTCATCTTCTGCAAGGATTTTCCATGTCCTGCTGACCTAGAAAGCAATGTTTGTATATGGATCTCTCATAAATTTCTAAGGAAAAATTTGATTTAATATGAAGTATTAAATACCATCTGAAATATAAACATAAAAATCAATACAGGCCTGCACTGAGATGTAAATCTTATCTAAACAAATATATTTGTTCATTCTTTATATACCTGAGTGTATAAACACCCCAAACCTTTAACAAAAGGCTTGTCTTCTGTGGGCTCTTTGGGAAAAAGCTGAGTTTATACCCCACTAAAACTCCACATAACATGGACACCTGTTTAGTGGCCACACCATCAACCTGAAATATCAGTGTACCTCAAAATTTTGAAGAGAAAAACAGCAAGAAAACAATTAAGACAGAATTGCAAGCTTAGAGCAAAAATATGAATTTATTTTCATATTTGTAGCTAAGAAGCCCTCTCAGATCACAGCACCACATCTCTGAAGTCCCACTGTCAGTGCCTGATTAGGGGTATGACATTAGTGATTTATAACCTATTGTATTACAGTATGCATAAATAGGAATGAATTATTAAGTTTTTCAAGCAGCCTCAAGTTGCTACCCATTCCAGAGAGAACAGCTTCATCACAATCAATTGTGGGCTTAGAATTAAAGATTCAAGAGGTAAGAGCCAACTTAAGTAGCTTTTTTTTTTAACTCTGTAATTCTTAATTTAAAAAAGCAGACGTAACCAATGAAAGCCGCTACTGGTGAAAGCAGCAATCAATTGTGCTCTGTTTCTAAAAAGATTAAAAGAACCTTCTGAGACTGACATCATTTTTAGTAAGTCACAATTAAGCATCTAATGTTCATTTGAGTCCCAAGATTACGCCCAGAATCCGAGCCTCCCATGGACACAAACTCTCCCAGGACCATCTCTTCATATTTATTTGTTCCATAGTCTCACACACAAAAAATGTTTAATTGATTTGATGAAAAAAGGGGTGATCTGAGTACCTGCAAGTGTTTTTTAGGATTTGAGACCCACAGAGAAGAGCAGTGGTCATATAGGAATATCCAAGAAAAATGGCTATGCAAGAAAATACTCTTAGTTAATCACCCAGAGACCTCAATGGGAACTGGCAGGGTGAGACAATCCCCTTCCATCCTCTGACAAAGGAAACAGCCTGGACAGGGCAATAATAAGCCCCTGAAATCCAAAAGCAGTGCTGAGTGCGCCTATCCCTTGAGGGACACACTCAGCAACTTCAAAAACACCAAAAAAAACCCAATCCCAAATTCAAACCATTAGGAATTTGCTCTCAATTTGATTTTAAAGTAGGATAAATATATATCTTAGTGCTCCAAGATTAAAAAAAAAATCCCAAACCCAGCTTTCTGCTGACACACCAAAAGAACAGCTGTGGTGCAGGAGTGGAGCTCCCCAGGCAGAACCTCTGCCCCCTCCCCAAACAGCAGCACATTTTCCTGACAGGACCAGGCTGAGCACACGCACAGGGAAGCACAGCCAAACCAGGCCAGCTTTTGCCTTGCTTTCCAAAATAAAAATCGAAAATAAACACACACCTTTTGAGTCTGCCAAAACAGACAATATTGCACAGATCTTTCAAGTTTCAAGGTCTTAAAAGCATTTTACAAAGACAGTAAAACAAAAGAAAAGGCAGGGGAGCTACATAAAATTTCAACTGCCTTTTCAACTTTCAGGGGGAATAAAGATCCTATCCTATTCTGATTTTTTTTCAATCAAATTACAGCGAACCCTGCTGCTTTACAAGCCTGAATTTCCAAAGGGTCCCTAACCCAGCCTTTTCTTACAGCCCCAAACTCGCATGCCAATCCCTTGTAAAACCCCACTGAGCGAGGCTCAGCTGCACGAAATCACTAATAAAGAGTCTCAAGCATTTCACTTTACAGCACCACTGTGAGCTGCAGCATTAAAACCAGCCCTTGGCTTCAAGTCAGCTTTATTAGATCTGCTTGACTTGGAGTTTCAGGTGAGGCCCCAAAAGCCAGGGCGTTATGGCTTTATTTACATGCACCCAAATGCTGGGTGTTGGAGARGAGCTGAGATGTGCAAAGCTCTTGTTAAAACCCTTTCCAAATYTCAGCTACACAGAAACTCCAGCACGGATCGATGGCAACATCTTACAGACTTGTTTATAGATTTGGAACTCTRAATTTAATTTTGTCTTCAGTGTTCCTATTATCTTTTTACAACTGTTTTCAGCAAAGAAAGTTTGGGTTCCCCTGAGCTCCACACAGGGACAGTTTTATGTTTTATAATTCAGCAAGTAATAATGTTCTGAAGGACTTCAAAGGCTTTTGCTGACATAGGCTTTGCTATTTGGTTTTGCCCCTGGGGGATTTTTTTCCCCCCTAAAAAAAACCCACCTCTTCCATCAAATCCAAAATTTCTCCTAATCCCATCTAAATCAACTGGCTCAAATCCTAATGAAGGTTTATTCATCCCTCTGCATCTGATAATGGTTTTTATTTCACTASGTTTATTTTCTTCCCCAGACACACAAAGGCAGAGTCAAGGCTCATTTGCTGGGACCAGGGGCCTCAATTAGAACTAGCTGGACTTTGAGCTCAGTACAACAACCAGTGCCAAGGAGCGTTTAATCCAAAGCCATTCTGATGGAAGCTGCTCACCTTTCCTATTCACGGCCCTAAGCACAAAATGGTTTGGACTGCAAGAGACCTTAAAGCTCACCCCATTCCACCCCTTGCCATGGCAAGGACACCTTCCACTGTCCCAGGCTGCTCCAAGCCCTGTCCAACCTGGCTTTGGACACTGCCAGGGATCCAGGGGCAGCCACAGCTTCTCTGGGAATTCCACCCCAGTCCCTCCATACCCTCCCAGGGAACAATTCCTTCCCAATATCCCATCCATCCCTGCCCTCTGGCACTGGGAAGCCATTCCCTGTGTCCTGTCCCTCCATCCCTTGTCCCCAGTCCCTCTCCAGCTCTCCTAGGGTCCCTTTAGGCCCCAAAAGGGGCTCTGAGCTCTCCCTGGAKCCTTCTCCTCTCCAGGTGAGCACCCCCAGCTCTCCCAGCCTGGCTCCAGAGCAGAGGGGCTCCAGCCCTGGAGCAGCTCCGTGGCCTCCTCTGGACTCCTCCAGCAGCTCCAGGTCTTTCCTGAGCTGAGCTCCAGGGCTGGGGCAGCTCTGCAGGTGGGTCTCACCTGAGCAGGGCAGAGGGGCAGAATCTCCCCTTTCCTGCTGCCATGCTGGGGGCTCAGCCCAGGGCAGGGATATCCTTACCCATTCATTTCTCTGCTTTCTCTCTAAACCATGAGGATGGATAACCGCTTTTACACATAAGCAACCTTGATGCAAAACCAGGCTCAAAAAAAAACCATTCTGTTTTCTTTTTGTAAATGTATAAACATTAAAGCCTCAACAGTYTGACAATTCCAGGAGCCCTGGAGGCAAGCAGCTGAAATTCTTGATTTATGCACAACAATTCATTCCGAAATTCCTAGAAACACTCTCCCTTGCCCTAGATACATACACARTTCCTGTGTTGGTAAACACTTCTAAAGATTCTCCAAGATGAAAACCAAACAGGTCAAGGGAATTTCCCACTGATCTGCTCAGAAACAAAGCTGCCACCACCCGTAGCTGCTGAATTCAGAGACATCCCCTTATCCCAAAGCTGACAGTGTAAAGGCCAGGTCCCCAGGCCATGGGGAAAATTAATGAATTTACATTATCAGCCTCAAATAACACAAGGACTTTTCAAGTTGTCACACTTGTGGCGTCCCATGGGATTGTTTTTCCTTTCCCTCTGCATTACGACCAAACCTGCTCATACTCACAGGAGAGTCACTCACGGCACGGATATTTCTGTCAGTGGTCARAACACAATTAAAAGGTGCTCACAGGGGGAAATTCTGCATTACTCTGGCCTGTTCTGCTGAGCCATTAAGGCCTGGATATTTTTCTCCTTGAATTTCAAACATGGGATATCAACAGGGAGCGGTCTGGGGGATGCCACTGAATGTCACCCTCCTGCTGCAATCCCAGCAGAGCTCAAGCACCGAGGACACTGTTATTGACAGGCTTTTGTATTTCCAGTGCCACACGGCCAGGTTGTGTTTTATAGTACTAATTCCAAAAATCAAAGAAAAGCTGTGGGGGAGCGAGGGAGAGGGAAATATCAAGGTGAAATGAAAGTTCTCCAGACAGTCTGTGGTGTGATTAAATCTCAGAGAGGCTCTGCAGTCAGGCTACTTTCCTGTTAGCTGGTTACCAATTTGGCATAAATTACTAAGCAAACAGGTTTTCTCCAAAGGCACTCACATGGATCATGATGCCAATTCCACCAACTGGCCCAATTTCACTGAAATCCCAAGGCACCTTAATAAAAAAACCCCTTTCTAGGATAACACTGTAAAGCAGCAGGGTTTTCCATGGAACAGAAGAGGGCTTTCCCCCCCTTCAAAAACAAAAGCACCAAGAGAAAAATGAAAATGCCATTTATTTTTATGGCTCTGCTTTTTATTTGAACACTTAAAAAGAAGCCAGCTCTGCAGTGGATATTCATCTGATTGGGAAAGCCCTGTAAAACGCCAGGCACTTGCTCAGCTACCTGTCAGCTGCCACAAAGGGACAATGACTGGGGCTGAGGAGGAGAATGAGAAGTGTGGAAAATRGTCTCAGTGTTAAAACTTATGAGAACAGGTTCAAGCTAAAATGGAAAGAGAGAGAAATCCAGTGAAGCCCAAGAACAGGGAAAAAGAGCAGCCCTTCACCAGCCAATCTTTTTACAATGCCATGGGGTAAAGTGATAGTGCCTAGAGGAGGGGGAACACCAGAAAGAATAAGCTTAAACTAATCCACTTGAAAAATGCAATCCTGTGCCATGWCATGGGCTGTGGCCTTTACTGATGGCGTATCTCTAGCTCAAGGGACAGAAACTCGAGCATATCTGAAAGCTTCAGTGTCCTGGACAGCATCAGAAAATAATCCTAGGGAGTTCTCCCCTCTGCAACAGCAGCCTTGCATGAGGAATTAATTTTCTTTTAACAGTCCCTGCTCCTAAAAGGCATTAGCAAGTCAAAGATTTAGGCAATAACCACTTGTAGCTATTTAACACTACAATATGCTCATACTGAACATTAAAAGCCCAATTTCCCTTCAAAGCCCGGTCATTTGCAGAATATTTGTGCTCAGTTTACCATCCTCGACAGACTCTGTCTGTCACTTCTCAGTTTTCACACGCTAACATTTTTCTCTTCCACTCAAACCAYGCTCTGGACTGTTTGTAACACAAAGAATGGTTGGATTTTTGTGAAGTTGCAAGATGTGCTTTGTGCAGAAGAGTGAAGGAACACCAGCCTGGAACCCTAAATAGTGGCCATGGGAGAAGCTGGAATTAAATCTACAATATTCTGCTTGATTTCACAGGGTAATCAGCACTTGCCAATTAAGTTTGCTTTGAAGACTCATTCAGAGAGGAGGTTCATCATTCAGTGTGTGAAGAAAGGAAGTAAAGAGGCCCAAGTGTGGGCTAAAGAATTCTAAACAGAGTGAGGTGTGAGTGTTTCAATTACAACTACACATAAATCATGGACCATGTATGAGTACAGACTGCTGAGAGCWTTATCTGAAAGTATGAGAAAAGAAAAATATAAACCCCTTGCAGAGCTGGGCAAGGGAGGAAATCAGAGTTACTTAAGAATTTAGCCTCACGTGAAAATACTACAGGCAAAACCGTACTAGTCCAACGTCTGTGGGTCAAATCCCACACTGAAAAAAGTGGGAGGAGCAGCTCTTGCCATGCCCTTAGCACTGCCAAGTGCTGAGYTCTAAATACTGCAGTAAGACACACACTTGAATCAAAATATCTTTGCCCTATTTACTTTAAATTTTAAGGCTTTGCTCCTGCCCAAGCCACAGATGTTTTATTTAACTCTGCTMAAGTGCAGCTGTAAATCCAGCTCATGTACCATTACTTTTTCAATATTGAGCTTTGGAACTGTTTCCTGTAAGTGAAAGCACAACCAGCTGGGTTTCTCGGGCTACCGGCCCCCTTCCCTACATCGAGGTGCCTGTTTTTTCACTGCTTCTGCCAATTTTAAGTGGTATCAGAGCAGCAAACTGCCAGCAGCACTCACCTGAGCRCACCTTCCCAGCTCAGCCTTGCCCAGGTACTGGAATATCTTCAGTGCCAGCTCATATGGCAGCTGGACATCAAAGAAAGGAACCTCATTGATTTCATTCTGAAAAGGAAAAAGGAGAAAATAATTTGTGAGGYTTCTTTAACATGGTTTGATGGCAGAAGTTACCATGGTGTGGAGAAAGGATGGAGTGTCCTCAGGGCAATCACAGCTCCATGAAAACATCAGGATTTATTCTGCCTCKCCTCCCTTTCATGGCCCCTCAAAGGGCAGAGAAAGGCAAGACACAAGTTCTGGTACAATAGTTTGGCTAAAGTGCCAAAAAGACCCAATAAAGAAGCACTTTAAAGATATATACCCATTATTAATTTCACTCACAAGATTTCAAACGTGTGTAATGGAAAAATTAATGAATATTTTAAACAAAACTGAATGGAGATGATGTTAGGTTCTTTCATTAGTAACATATAAATGTCTTTTTAATATGCAATGTTCCTCCTTCATCTCATCAAACATCTAAAAACAAAAATTTAAACCCATTTAATTTAAATCCATCAATTTAAGCTAACAGTTAAATGCAACACATATTTTTCCTAGATGTGTTTTGCTGCTTGGTTTAACCACATAATTATTACATCTTCTTTCTGCATTTATCACAACAAGATTTGTCTTCTCTCTTAGTTTGCCTGGATATTCAATTTTTTTAAATTATGTAATAGAGAAAGAGCAGAATCCGCTTATTCTGACCATTTCTATGTCACCAGTTTTGCTCTCTGGTGTTTTCTCTGGCTCCTGTCCCTGCCAAGGTGCTCCTGATCATTGCCTATCAAYCCTCATGCACAAAATCAGCTGCTCAGTTAAAACCTCTCCCCATTGTTTACCTTCAGAACCTGAGGCAGATCCCAAAGCAGGATCATCTCCTGCCTCTTGGCACTTCCCTAATCCTAGTAGCTTTGTTTCTTTGTCCGGTCTCTTCYACAACTACTCCTTGTCATTCAAATCTGGGCCCTTTGCAGTACCAAAGTAGAACAGAAAGGATATTCTGGGTTTATAGAAAGCAGAGTTACTCATGGAAATCACAATACAGTGTGGTGATGTGGAGGTTTTTAATGTCAAAGATATTCTACACTAGGTAAGTGTTTAGACAACACAAGTATGGGCAATGTTCCCATTAGGTCTTTTTAGCAACAAAACACCAGTTTATCCACACTGRAACCTCACACTTGTTCTAAAGTTACTAAAACCAAGACCTGCAGCCAACCTTGCTGCACCCCTCCCTTCTTATCCACAATTTCCCTGCACAAACAGCTCCCTTTCCCTCCCCTCTCTGCGAGAGCCACTGGCTCCACTCCCCGCTGCGGATCTGCAGGAAGATTGTTTTGCTTTYGTGTGATTTAAATCCCATCCTTTTCCAAAGGGGACACCGAAGAAAAACACACAGGGAACATCTCCATGGCCACATGCAGGCAGGCTCCAAGCTGGCCAGATGTGATCCCACTCGGCTCCAGGAGCCACGGAACCGTTCTGGAGCCGCAGGCTGCCCAAACAAATAAGAGGAGCCATTGGGCAAGGATTATTAGCTCCAGGCTCAYGAGCTCAGGCACAGCAGCACCATGGATGTGTTCCTTCCAAATTGGACTTGACTCRTGTCCAAGCAGCAGATCCTGGGCTGTCTGGATGCACACAGAGGTCTCACTGGAAGGGGTGAGGGCCTGCAGACACAGCAGGGCTGACACAACACACAACACCAACGGTGCTCRCAAGGAAAAGTGGGGAAAAGAGCAAAAAACAGCTATGCAGGCTTTTTATCAACTGATCTGCAAGAGGATTTATACCCTGCTTCAAATAAACCCAGAACTGCCTTTTTTTTTTTCTACTTGGGTGCTGCAAAGGWTCAAGGTTTAAATGAGGAGTAGTTGTAGAAGAGATCTACAAAGAAACAAAGGAATGGGGGTTAGGAAGGTGCCAAGAGGCAGGGGATGATCCCAGTCTGGGACCTGCCTGAGGTTCTGAGGGCAAACAACAGAGAYAACAACAGAGCACAAACTCACACTGATTCCATCCTGATGCAATCCTAACATTAGAGGCAGATCCAGGTCTTCCCATACCCCCAAAATCCCAGCAGCTTGTCCTCGGCACAAGGAAGCGGGGATGTTAAGTCAGCACCAGCCTGCCTAAAAGTCTACTGGAATGAGTCCAAAACTCAAATAYAGCCAGCCCCTCTGAGACAGATTCGGGCTCCTGTGTGCTAATGGAGCACTAATTCTGTAAATGGATTAATTTGTGCCTTGCAGACAGAAATTTAATCTGTTCCTTTTAATTTTTTTAAGCAAAGAGTAATTAGTCATAGTGAGGTTAGTGAGAAACAAGAAAATGGGTTTCCCCCCTAGTTTTCCTATGCTGTAAATAAAATCTCTATGGCATTTAGAGGATTTACCAAAGTAACTTTTATCTGGTTCAGAACTGTATTTAAGACTATTTCCAAATTAAGTCCTTTATTTAAAGAATTAAAGCTTGTTTCCATACTATGCTGCTGTGCCACAAGGCAGGATACCCTTAATTACTGCACCCGCATCAAACTGCCTGAGTAAACAACACAAAACTTCTTCAAGAAGAAAAAAAAAAATACTACTTCATAGAGTCATTGAATATCTCGAGTTGCAAGGGACCCTCGAAGATCATCGAGCCCAGCCTCCTGGCCCTGCACAGGACATCCCAACACCTGTGTCATTCTACAGAACAAGCAGATTTTGAAGGGTTAAAACTTTGTAACAGGATATACATTCAGAAGGTGAAGTTATAAACGAGTACAAAGGAACTTAAACTCAGCGTGCCCTTCGCTCGTCGCCTCCCAGCGATTCCCTCAGCCGAGCCCTCTCCGTGCTCCGGTAGCCGGCCCCACCGCCAGCCCGTGCCCGCCCTCCCCGCCTGGGGCCCGGCCTGTCCCAGCCCCAGGGCCGCCCCCGGCCCCGCGCAGCCCTACCAGGTCTCGGATCAGCTGCCCCAGCAGATCGTCCCCATCGCCGGCTGCGTCCCCCGCGGGCTCCCCGGCGGGGTGAGGGCGAGCCGGGCTGCGGCGGGGCGGGGTGCCGCCGGCCAGCAGCCCGCGGGCCAGCGCCAGGTACCCGGGCTCGGCCGGGGACTCCCGCGGCGGCTCTCCCGAACTCTCCGGGGACTCCTCCGGTGGCTCCTCAGAGGGCTCCTCCCGCCGCTGCCGCTTCGCGCCCCCGGCCCGCGCAGCCCTACCAGGTCTCGGATCAGCTGCCCCAGCAGATCGTCCCCATCGCCGGCTGCGTCCCCCGCGGGCTCCCCGGGGGTGAGGGCGAGCCGGGCTGCGGCGGGGCGGGGTGCCGCCGGCCAGCAGCCCGCGGGCCAGCGCCAGGTACCCGGGCTCGGCCGGGGACTCCCNGGCGGCGCGGCCGGCCCGGCGCGGCACGGAAACCGCGCCCCGCGCCCGCGCGTTCCGCCGCCACAAGGTTCCGCCGCCGCYGCCGGGGTCGCTGCCCGGTGATGGGGCGGGAGCGGGGGTTGCGGACGTCATTTTGAGGTCCCCACACAAAGACCGCGATGGGGGCTTGAGGGCCCGGCTTGGCTCTGGAGAGTCGCGAGCGGCCGAGGGAGGCCACGGCAAYGGCAGGGTCGGTCTGGGCTCTGGGCCCCGCTGGGAGCCCTCAGCCCCCTCAGTGTGGCGATGGCAGCGTCCTGCTGAGCACCCAGAGCCACGCCGGGAGCCCTCAGACATGGCCAGAGAGATGGCAGGGTCCCGCTGGGTACCCAGAGCCACGCTGGGAGCCCTCAGACATGGCCAGAGAGATGGCAGCGTCCTGCTGAGCACCTAGAGCCACGCCGGGAGCCCTCACACATGGCCAGAGAGATGGCAGGGTCTCGCTGGGCACCCAGAGCCTCGCCTGGAGCCCTCACCCATGGCCGGCCCTGCCAGGAGCCCTCAGCCCCTCACAGCCGTGTTCGGCCCCACTGAAGTCCCTCAGCCCCTCACAGCCATGTTCAGCCCCACTGAAGTCCCTCAGCCCCTCACAGCCATGTTCAGCCCCACTGAAGTCCCTCAGCCCCTCACAGCCGTGTTCGGCCCTGCTGAGGGCCCTCAGCCCCTCACAGCCGTGTTCAGCCCCACTGAAGTCCCTCAGCCCCCTCACAGCCGTGTTCAGCCCCACTGAGGGCCCTCAGCCCCTCACAGCCATGTTCCACCCCACTGAGAGCCCTCAGCCCCCTCACAGCCATGTTCCACCCCACTGAGGTCCCTCAGCCCCTCACAGCCGTGTTCAGCCCCACTGAAGTCCCTCAGCCCCTCACAGCCATGTTCGGCCCCACTGAAGTCCCTCAGCCCCTCACAGCCATGTTCCACCCCACTGAGGTCCCTCAGCCCCTCACAGCCATGTTCCACCCCACTGAGGTCCCTCAGCCCCTCACAGCCGTGTTCAGCCCCACTGAAGTCCCTCAGCCCCTCACAGCCGTGTTCAGCCCCACTGAGGGCCCTCAGCCCCTCACAGCCATGTTCCACCTCACTGAAGTCCCTCAGCCCCTCACAGCCGTGTTCGGCCCTGCTGAGGGCCCTCAGCCCCTCACAGCCATGGCCAGTGCTTCAGGGAGAACCTGCTCCCCTGCATGGGTTGTTGCCCATGGAAAGACCCCCTCTGAGTGACCGAGTTACTCTGCTTGGACCATTTTTTCCTCTTTCCCAAGTCTGAAGCAGAGCATGTGCGCAGGGGTGGCCCCACGGCTGCAGTGCCCATCACACCTGCTGTGAAGGTGTTTTGCTGCCTGAATCACACCCGCCTCCTCCTGCAGCCACCACAGCCTGAGAGCTGCCACATTGATGGCATTTTGGGGAGGACATGAAGTTGGCTCGGCTCCTCTCCTGTATTAACACACCTTGGTGCTCAAAGGCTGTGGTTCAAATGATACTGAACCATGGCTGTGGAGCTTCTGCCACCTCAGCCAGTCCAGCTGCCCAGGGGAGTGGAGGGGCCACGAGTGTTCAAGTCTTCAGCACAACTTCTGTGGACCCCTCAAGGAAATAAAACGGGTAAGTGATGTGTTTGTGTAAGTCAAACACCTGGTCCTTCTAGAACAGACTGTAAAACACAGCCCTTGCCCTCAGCAGCCGTTTGTGCAGGTGTATCCTCACCCTGCTGCCCACTTGTACCTTCCTCTGTGGCCACTTGCTGTTTTTTTCTCTTCTTCAGTTTGTTGGTACCTGTGCTATGTATAAAACCCAGTTTAATGAGCCTGAACCCAAACTCCCACAAAGAGCCCAAACTACTTCATTTAGGGGAAAAACTCCCAGATGTAGAAATCCTGCAAAAGACAGGTGGGTGTGCTGGGACCCAAAAGCCCCTGTGCCCTGGGCTGATCCTCCAGCATGGCAGCAGGGGAGGGGGGGTTCTGGGGGTTCTGCCACTCTGCCCTGCTCAGGTGAGACCCCACCTGCAGAGCTGCCCCAGCCCTGGAGCTCAGCACAGGAGGGACCTGGAGCTGCTGGGGGAGTCCAGAGGAGGCCACGGAGCTGCTCCAGGGCTGGAGCCCCTCTGCTCTGGAGCCAGGCTGGGAGAGCTGGGGGTGCTTCCCTGGAGAGGAGAAGGCTCCAGGGAGAGCGCAGAGCCCCTTTTGGGGCCTAAAGGAGCTCCAGGAGAGCTGGAGAGGGACTGGGGACAAGGGATGGAGGGACAGGACACAGGGAATGGCTTCCCAGTGCCAGAGGGCAGGGATGGATGGGATATTGGGAAGGAATTGTTCCCTGGGAGGGTGGGCAGGCCCTGGCACAGGGTGCCCAGAGAAGCTGTGGCTGCCCCTGGATCCCTGGCAGTGTCCAAGGCCAGGCTGGACAYTGGGGCTTGGAGCAGCCTGGGACAGTGGAAGGTGTCCCTGCCTATGGCAGGGGGTGGCACTGGATGGTCTTTAAGGTCCTTTCCAGCCAAAGCAGTCTGTGACTCTATGACTTGTTTTCCCTACAAAACAATGACTTTGAGGGACTCAGAGAAAGGTCTCCCCTGGGGTGCACACACGGGTGAGCCTTGCCAGTGGTGGGATTACAGAACAGGAGCTGCCCCTGCAGAAGGATGTGGGGCTGCTTCAGGGAGGGTGGGGGGCTGGGAAGACAGAGAAGAGTCTCCTTAGACCCCTTTACAATACCAGGATCATTTGCCAGGAGGGTACTAGCAGCTTCTCTGGAAAGCAGAGGGTAAAACAGGTCTGTTTGGGGTGATTCCTGCCCCAGGGAACCCCCCGGTGCCATCCCAGGGCTGGTGTGTGGTGGRGAGCCCTGCCCGKGGGTGCCAGCCCTGCCCGGRGGTGCCAGYCCTGCTCCTGTGCCCAGGCAGCTGGGGAGGCTCTGCGTGCCCYGGGTCGGTAGCGGGGGCTGTGCGCTCCTGCCTCGGCCACCCGAAATGTGATCCGAATCCGTAATGCTGTGGGTGATGAAATCGGCTCCAGCTCTGTGTAATCCCCTCACTGCCCCCCTGCATCTCCTYGCTGTCCCCTCCTCCAGCCCACAGGCATCTGCAGCCTCCCGCTGTCCCTGTATCCYGTGCAGTCCYCGCTATTYYCACACTGTCCCTCKGTCCCCATGCTGGCCYCTGTYCCATASTRTCCCTTCATCCCCACACTGGTTCCRCACTGTCCCTCCATCCTCATGCTGTCCCCTCTATCCTCATGCTGTCCTTCTATCCCCACTCTATCCCCCACTGTTCCACGTCCCCCAGACTATTACCCCTATGCCCAAACTGTCCCTCCGTCCCCACACTGTCCCCTCCACCCCCATGCTATTCCTCCATCCCCATGCTGTCCCACTGAGCTCCCACACCACCCTGGATACCAGAATATCCCATCACACAATCACTGTTCCTTCCTACACTTCCCACTCCGACCATGTTCCCGT
>NW_026623548.1:244525-322690 GCF_030028575.1 Malurus melanocephalus
GATGAGCTGGAGCAGCGGCGCAAGGCGCGGGGCCGCGGCCCCTCGGCCGCCCGCCGCCTGGCCGCCGTGGCGGGGCTGCTCTGTGCGCTCACGCCCGCGGCCGCGCTGGCCTGGCTGATCCGCAGGAGGAGCCTCTAGGGAGAGGGGCGCTGGACGGAGCGGGGAGCAGGCGGGACGCGCAACAGGTGGGCGCGGGACGGGGCGGCCGGCGGGGCTGGGCTCGGCGCGGCGCGGGGGTCCGCAGGGGCGGAGGGAGCCTCGGCTCGGCTCGGCTCGGCTCGGTCCGGCCCAGGGAGCGCGCTGTCCGCGGTACCCGCGCCTCGCCGGGCTGCGGGGGCTGATCGCGGCACCGCACCGAGCCAAGGGCTGCTCGTACGGGCGCTGCCGGGTCGCACCGATGCCTCTTCCTTATCCTGTCCCTCTTCCTCTCCCTCTGCTTTCTCCTCTCTTCCTCTCCCTGGACTGCCRGTGCCAGGTCGCACCGACCTCTTGCTCTGCCCTCTCCCTCTCCTTTCCATCTCCCCTCTCCCCGCTCTGTTCCTCTCCCCCTTTCCCAGGACTCCCCAAACGCCCCCTTTCCCCTTCCCCAAACTTTCACGGTTTCCTCCCCATGCCTTTCCCCTGTCCGGGCCACCCGTGCTCTCGTGGGGCAGTTTCAGCTCCATGCCCGGCAGCGCTGGTGGGGGGATGATCCGAGCAGGTCCCGTATTGCCCTGGCTGCCSGTCCCGGCAGCTGGAGGATGCCCCGCACACCCGTGCCAGCCAAACCTCCAGCCTTGTTTTGCGTGGAGGAACTTTTCTTGTGTCCTGTCATTCCTTGGTGGCCTTTAGCTCCACGAGTGCTGTGGGGCACCCACGGTAAGGTCCTGGGGTCATGGGATGTCCCCACTGGACTGTCCAGTGGGGCAGCCTGGGACATTGGCTCTGTGTTTTGGCTAATGCCTTGCCCAGTGCTGGGAGCTCTCCCCGAGGAGGGTCCCAAGCCACTGTCCAGAGAAAAGCACCCAAGCCCMGTTACTGCTGGTTCTGTGCTCCAGCTCCACTGGGCAAACGACGGCAGGGAAACAGGACATGCCTGGTCCTGTAACCTTCRTTGTTGTCATCCTGGTGACAACTCTGGGGCTTGTGGGGACAGCTCTGCATCCTCAGCCCTGGGAGCACTCAGGGACACTGAGCATACATGGGGTCACCTCAGAGATTCTGGGTGCTCTGTAGTGTTCTTCGTGGCATGGATTTATCCCCACAGGACCGAGGAGCACGGGCTCCTSTTTTGGATGCTTTGAATTGCATCATAAACATCCTGCAGTGCCTGTCTCTGTTCAAGGAAGAATTTCAGTGCATGTCTAACTTTCAGCGTGCACTGGTATCCCACCAGCTTGGATAAGGTAGTGTGGAGGGGAAGTAGGGTTMTCAGAGAGTTAAAAAAGGTTTTCCAGCAGGTCTGTGTGTTTGCACTGTGTGTGTGTGCACTGGGGGGGGCATTGTTGTCATCTATCTGAGCCACAACCACTGTGTTTGGCAGGAGGTTCTGCTGGTCACCTTTGGAAAGCTTTCTTTGAAACAAAAACAGAGCAAAACTGTGGGGTTTTGATGAATCAAAGGCTTAATTTCTATAAAAGCAGGCACTGGATGGTGCCTGCCAGGGCTGTGCCCAGCAAAGCCGTCAGTGGTGTGGGACTGTGGTCAGCAGCAGAGTAAACACATCTCTCCCTCCCCATCAGTTTGTGGCAAGTTTGGTTCCAGTGTTTGGAAGCCAACCCACCCGTCTGGCTTGCTGGCCTCTCTGAGCTCAAACAGAGTTGAAATCCAAGGGGGAACTGCAGTGATCTCCCCTATCTAATGTCTCAAATGTCCTTTTCTTTCTAACGAGCCAGGGAATTTCCTCCCTGCCCAGTCTGGCACTCCATCCCAAGCAGAGAAGGTGGCAGGTGAGCAGGGCTGGCAGAGAGAGCCTGTTAGCTGGCCCYGGTGATCCATGCCCACTCTCAGCCCAGACTTCCTGGCAATCCCACGAGGCCAAAKCTGTTTGGAGTCTTAATTTTTGTCAAGGTTTATTGGGCAGACACTATTCTTTTCCCCAATCTCTTCTGCTGTTGATCCTGGAGTCTTCCCTTCCATTTCTGCCCACCAGTTGCTTATAAATGGCTTTGATGAAAGGCTGTGGAAAAGCCAAGCGTTATCCCAGGCGCCTCCGAGGCGAATTCCATGGGCAGCACCGTCCTGCCCACAGCTTCAAAGGCTGCCACAGACAGGATGTGCTGAGCTGCCTCCAAATGCTCCTGGACACAAACACAAACGCRAGGCTGAACAGGAGCTCCTGGTGTGTGATGGGGAGCAGTTTCAGGTGGGGACATGAACAGGCTGGTGACACTCTCCTGGCTGTCCCTGTGTGCAACCTGTCCCACTCCTGCCGTGTTTCAAGGCACAAGTGGCCAAGTTGCAGATGAAAATATAATGCAAGGCCAGAATAATTAACTCTGTCATCTACAACTCAGTTCCTGGGTTATTTTGGCCATTAATAATCTTTTCATCCTGAGTAGTAATTTGCTCCCAGCAGTGGAGGTTTCTGCCTGTCTKCAGTGTCTCAGAGCTCCAGTGACAGTGCAGCGAGTTGGGTTAGCCTTGGAGATGAGGTAAGACAGTGTTTGATTACCTCAGCAGAGTATTTCTGAACAAAACAGGCATTTTTCTGCCATCCTCTCAAACTCTGCAGTGGCAATAACACTGTCCTGCAACAAGCTGGGAAGTCCAGGCTCTAATCACTTGTGATCTTGGGATTTCATGGAAGGGCTGGTAAGGGGAGAGTAACTTGTGCAGTTAATGAGTGCCCTGCAGAGTCAGCCTTTGTCTCATGATGTGGCGGTTGCAGAAGGCATGGAGAAAAGAGGAAAAAGCCAGTTTCAGCTTGGGTTATCACTCGAGTTCCCCTCCTGCTTTTTCAAGAGGCAGCAGTGTTGGCTGCTGTGAGCGCACATACAGCTTCTGAGGCAGAAGGTGCTTGTTCCCTCAGCTCCATGTGGCTTTACACAACAGCACAGCTCRGGGAACAATCCCGTGCTCCAGGGATCCTCTTCTGCTCTCACAGCCCCGGGTGATGCCAGTGAGAGCAGGATTAGGGCCGCTGCGTGTGACCAACTTGCATCTGCGGTCCGTGCTTGGGATTCGGGGATGGACGCTTTGCAACTGGCAGTTTTGTAATATATAATCTGACATCACCTTGAAATATCCAACCAGGGCATGAAGTATAGTTGTCAGGTGCCAGTTTGGCATAGAATGTCACTTGTRTTTCGCTCTGTTAGTTCAGGAGTGGCAGTGTATTAAAATCAAACCCTACTTGTCCCTGCCAGCTCYACCAGCCTGGTTCCGTGCCCACTGTGTTGCCAGGAATTCCCCCCACTGTTTGCTGCGAGGTTCATGCAGAGCCGCTCTGTCCAAAGTCTCAGTGCAGTTAATTATCTGTATTAAAACSGGGTTGATAAGATTTCTGGAGGTGTCCCGCTGAGCTGTGCAGGAGAGCAGAGCAAACGAAGGACCAGAGGCAGTGGAGCCGGTGTGGGATGCAGAGAGCTGGTGCTGCACCAGGACAAAATCCAGCCTCGTGCACCCCGTGTGTGTCCCTCACACAAAGAGGCAGCCACTGTTGTTTATTCTCCTGGATAAGAAAAACGCCAGCCTTTTCCAGTGGCAAGTGTGCTGCTCAGAAAAGCCAAAGGTCTCTGCCACCCTCACCCGGCTTCACAGTTCAGTYGCATAAAGGAAACCTTCAGCATTAACTCTCCTGATAAACAAGCAGCAGAGTTTGCACAAACAAACAAACAGCAGCCCAGAAATGGCTCATTCCACAGGTGGACTGAGGCCAAGTGGGACAGTTTTTGTGGGAACATTAGAGCCCTAATGTATTTTTTTATTGCCTGTGTTCCCTGGTCTTTCTGTGAGATCTMCCGGACACACTATCCTTCCCAGCTCTTCCCTAGTACTCTTGAACCCCCTCCTAATTGTTTTTTGGTGTTCCAAGTTCCCCTTCCATCTCCCGCGGAGATGCTAATGAAGTGTGAGTGTACACGGATGGGGCTGCTGGGGAATTTGACAGGACTCTTGCCCAGCCCTTGTTCCCTCATTAAGCTGCTGCTGCGTGAGGAAGGAAGCGATTGTGCCTCGTTTTGTCCCTGCCTCCAGCGTGCCCTCAGCGATCCAAGCCCTTGGATATATTTTTCCCTTTCAATATATCAATAACTGTTATTTTGTTTATTAGCGGTGGGCTGTGTGCCAAGTGAGTGGCCCGTGTAATCCATTTAAATGGAGCAATTCCATGCTGACACAGTAGCCGGGAGCAGAACTCCTTTTTCCAGCTGCTGCTGAAGCCGGGAGCTCAAACTCTGCTATGGCTTCGTGCAGGTGCTGCCCAAAGGTGGCTTCTCCTCCTCTCCCTGAATAAAGATGAGCCAAAGAAGTGCTGARATGAGACCCCCTACCTGGGTCGTTTTGTGCCCATCCCACTCAGCATCCATGAGAAAGGCAGCTTGGATTTTTTTAGTAAACACCAGCTTAGCAAGCTGTGGGAAAAGGCTGGAGAATTCTGGAGAGCTGGGAAGTGGAGCTGCCTCTGTGTGTTAAAGTGCAGGGATGTGGCGAGGTTGGTTGAGGTGGTTTTGTAGCCAAAGTGATTTGTTGTCTCGTAACCTTGTTGCTTCGTTTGTGCAATGGTTGAGGRCAACTTGCTGAGCAAAATCTGCCTCTCCCTAAATGCCCAGGCAGAGAGGGATACATCACCAGAGGGAATGAAAAATTTCCCAAGGAAGTGAAGTTTTTCTTATCATTTCCATCCATGTTTTCGTATAGGAACTCAGCCATRATTCCTTTTATTTTATAAGTAAATGAAAAATGTTGCTAATCACAGACAGTCCCCCTCCAAAGTTTCAACGTTTTAAGAGTGACACATACAATAATGAATTTTTCAGCAGCTCTACAGAAGGGATATGCTGGCTCTCTTTCCAACTTACTATCCACCCCAGTACAAATGGGATGTAGTTTGGCTTTCCTCAGCCTTTTTCAGACCCAAAGTACCAAATTTTGCTCTGTCTGCTGAGTGCCTATTGTGGGAAATTTGGAGTAACTCCACTGGAGTCAATTGGGTTGCCCTGGATTTACGGTGCTGTAAATGAGATCAGAATTGGCTCAAAGTATATTCCATTAATGAGTCAGATACTGGCAATGCAGCCAATATGCACCCAGAAATGGCTTTAACACAGCCTAGGATATTCAGAATTGGTTTATTGAGAGATGGGCTCAGGGCCAGGATTCTGGGGTTCTCTTTTATTCTTTCCATGAAATTCACCTTCCTCGCAGACGGCCAGCACGAGGCTGATGCAAAACTTAAGAGCCATTTAAGCCCTTAGAATGGGGCTTGTGAGATGCATAAACATTGTGCTGAGCTCTTTGCCTGCCCTGGAGCAGATTTATCGCTTGGAGTTCAAGATGTTCTAGGATTTATCAACTTTTACAGGTTTTTATAGATTTTCTATACATTAAGTGACACAGAGAGACAGTTTGTAAAATACAGTGACACCGCGGATGATCTGTTGCCAGCCACGGGTGGCACAGCAGGACAAGGGTTCAGAGTTTGGCAGTTGGAAGTGCTGCTGCAGGAGAAATAATAAATAAGGATTAAATGGTTTTGCTGTGGAGGAAATCCTTTAATCAACTCCTGAACTCTTTATTCCAGTGTAACTCGAGTAAATATCTCACTTCTTGGAGTGGAGGCAGCCACATCCTGCTTTGTGCAGTGCCACACACACAGCCCTGGCTGTGCCCTGCTCTGGGCAATTCTGGCACCTTGTGTGGGGTGTGCAGGTGCCCCAATCCTCTCCTCGTGATGTTTCTGGGGTCTGGAGTAACCCGTGGTGCTGTGTGCCTGTCCTGAGCCGGCAGAGGGATGCAGGGAGGGCTGTGTGACATTCCAAGTCCTGGGCTATCCCTGACAACTCTGCACTGGGATCTCTGTGCCCAGCTGCTGGTTTTGTGGGGCTGTTTGTCCTTCCCCACACAGCAAACACCTCTCCTATTTGCCTCCTGCCAGAAGAGCCAAGCAGCTCCACAAAACCCTGGGATACTCCAGAACTCCAGAGGGCAGGGGGATGTGGGAGATGGAGCACGGAGGTGCAGCAGCCCTGGGCTGGGGCTGGCTGACACCCTTGGTCACAGCCAGATTGGAAATGTGCTTCACGTCTGGATGGTTGGTTCATCCCGGCCTTCCTCCTTTCAGCTATTCCCACCGCTGCTTCTGATTCCTTGAAACTCGAAAGCAAGGCTGGGGAGGAGGGAGGGAGAGGCTGGAATTGCCACATCCTGTGCAGCTGGCAGAAGCTGGGATAAAGCAGACAGGGTTCAGTCTTCTGCCGAGGAACCAGCGACATTCCAGGGGGCTGGGACAGGGGCTGGGACCGGCTCCCCAGGGAATGGCCACAGCCCCAAGGCTGCGTAAGGACAACGCTCTCAGGGTGGGATCGTTGGGGTGTTCTGGAGTCAGGAGTTGGACTGATGATCCTGGTGGATCCCTTCCCCCTCGGGGTGCTCTGGATTTTGCTCAGAGGCAGTGGCAGCACCAGAATTTGCCTCTTTCCCTGGAGGTTCAGCTCATCCCAAGGCTGTCTCCTGCCAAACTTGCCGCTGGCACGGCCAGGGCAGGACAGCAGGAAGGGAAGGGATTCCGGAGTAAGGCCGCTCAGGATGTGCCCCGGGGCTATTTGCCAGCCCCGATTACCCTGTGACTTCATGGCTGCTGCAGTTGCACCGTCAGCTGCTCCCCCTCCCCTCTCCCGGTGAAATCACCTCATCCCGGCGGAGATTGCTCCGTGCAGGTTTTTACGGGATCGCTCATTGTCACAGCCCGCGAACCAGCCATCGTGGGCAATGATGGCATCTGCCCCATCAACAAACTGGGGATAAATGCCGGGAAATGGGAATTTCACAGCAGATGCCCCTCGGGCACCTCTCCTGCTAATTTGCACTTAGATGGGTGCCTTTCTCTGAGCACTTTATTAATTAAGGCTCGCAGCCCACCTGTGAGGCAAAGAAGTTATTAGTGGCCTCATTTTCCAGCAGAACTGAAAGMAGTGGTTTGCCCAAGGCCACAAATCTAATCAGTGGCAGAGCCAGGAATGAGTGAGTTCTTCCAGTCTCCTGTGATACTCCATGAGCTGCCTACCTGCAACAAATTTAACAGCTTCCCTAAAAGTTTGCATTTTTGTTAAYACGATGTAAATGAAGATGGAGCACCCAAAAGATGGAGCCTTGCAGGAGGAGAGCTCCCCAGAAATGTGCAGAACACAGGGCCAAAGGCATCAGCTGCTGTCTGAGCCACAAACCATCCTCCCCATAAATTCCACACCYCTTCTTGTCTGTGAATCCAGTAGGAGGGGTCGAGCATAAATTTAAAAGAAGCTTTTATTGTACCCAATGCATCAACATAATTAACACCCATCCCCATTATTTTGCTTTCTTAGGCTGGAGCAAACCCTGTGCCCTTGGAGAAAATTGTTTCCCCTTTTCCTCCAGGGAATCCAGAGCCTGAGCAGCAGCTGTGAAGAGTGGAGAGAAAGGAAGAAGTGGGAGATGCTGGAAGTGCTTTGGGCGACGTGAGAAGAAGGATTTGCCCGGAAGGAGCTGTTCAAGGGCCCAGCAGTAAACCAGAGACACAAAACCTGCTTATATATAGAAGAATGTAACCCCTGTGTATGCAGACGTGGACGCGTGCATGCCTTGTCGAGAGCGTAAGCGACATTCCCTGTAGATCTGCTGCTGTCAGCAGCCCTGCTCCTGCAGGCCGAGCCTTGGCACCGCTGCTGGCCCTGCTGGGACACCAGCCACTTCCTGCTGCCCCGGCTCTGCAGCGGGATGAGGAGGAATCTCTACACCCAGATCAGTGATCCCGAGAATTCCAAACGTGCAGCGCCGCGGGCACGGCCCAGGCGCGGCGGGGAGCGGGTGCGGAGCGGCTCGGACAGCAGTTTGTGTGTGTAAATATTCATGCTCTGGCACCAGGGGAGAGCAGCTTTCCTATGACTTTAGTTTCTCTGGTGCTACATTTAATATTTGTCTGGGGCTAAACTGCCTCTCTGTGGTGCTACAGTTTCCCCAAGAGGATGTTCTGAGACGTGGGACAAGGAAAGATCTATTTTGGTTATCGATATTTATACACAAGATAGCAAAAAATAAGACTTGTTGAGAAGGTGCTATTTTTTTTCTTTCTTTCAATCTCTGCAGAAACTAAGACAAAACAAATAATCTACCCCAGAACTTTATAAAACTCCTTTTTCTTTGGAGCAGTTCTTTTTCTTTTTGACAGTGTGGAGCTTGGGAAGCAGCAGGCGCTGAGGTGGAAAGGACACAGAGCCCTTTCCACTGCAGTGTGCACATCAAAGGCTGCTAGAGCAGCACTTCCCACRGCTCCAGAGCTGGGAATCCTCCTGCACGGTGATTTATTCAGTCCCAAATCCTGTGAAGCAGCAAAGAGAACTCTTATCCAGACTGATCACTAGAGCAGGGGGTAACAGGAGGACTTGGCCTTAGAAGTCAAAGGGCTTTTTTCAGTCTAGTACTGAGCACTTTTTTCCTTGCAGCCAAAACTACCTGTCAGATTTTGGGTACCTTCCRCATACAGCAGTGACTGTGCACAGTTTTTTAGAAACATTTTTCCTACCTTCAGACATTTCCACCTGAGAATTGACCCTGCCATGGCAGGGAGGGCATTTTCAAAGGTATAAAGTAATGTTAGAACCCGATTTCTAAAGGAAATTTGGCTCYTTGTCTTTTAGAAACATTTCCCACCCCTCACCCAGCCACGGTGTCACGTCAGACCCTGCATTTGCCACTGCTGCAGGAGAAAGGTTTCTAAGCGATCTGAAAGCAAAATTCTCCCTTTGTCAAATATTCCCTGCAGCATTTTGAGCCCTTGCACACATTTTCCTGGGTGTTACTGATCCGAGTCCATTCCCAAACAGCAGCAGGGGCTGTGCTGGAGGAGCAGATTGCTCCCAGTGCAGAGCCCTGCCCTGCCCTAGGTGAGTGMAGTGTTGGGAGGGGAGTGTAGCTCCGTGTACTGTGTCTGTCCATAGCCCTGGATGGTCTCAGAGCCACAGGGACCTGTGAAACATTTCCCTGCTGTGTTTGACCTGATGCTCAGTAATCCTCAGCATCCTGAACCCCTTCCCGGCTCAGTCTCCTACAGAAACAATTCTTCTAACAAAAGGAGGAGCCTCAGCTGATTCCAGCAGTGCTGCCAGTGCTGGGCAGAGCCTTAAAAATACCCATTTCTGCAAATCCCTGGAATGTGGGAGTGAAATTGTGTGTGTGGAATCGCACAAGTCCCACTTGGATGGGAATCATGGATGTGACACTTTGGCTGTAGGGGACAGCTCTGTCCCACACATTCCCAGCCCTGGGACAGGCCAGGAGCAGGGGGACATCCCTCACAGGCTCTCCCACAGATCCCTCACCTTTAGCAGTTCTGAATGTAAGAAACTTCTCTCCTGGAAGAGGCATTATTCCCTTTTCCCTGTGCACACAGCTGGCACTGCCCTTGGTTCTCCTGCTGTGGGGGCTGCAGCCTCAGGCTGCTCCCAGGGTTTCAATTCCCTYGGAACAGCACAGCCAAGGAAAAGGAAAGGAACTTCTGTCCTTGCCACCTYGGGAGAGCCCCCAAATCTGTGATCGGCCCCAGTGCAGGGATTGGMTGATCACCCTCATTCTTCACCCTCTGTGGGCAGGCTTGTCTGTAAAAAATTCCCAAACCTCAGAGTTCCCAGGGGATTGATCTCCTCAGGGGCTCCAAACAGTCAGCAAAAAATGTTCAAGACTTGTCCTGCCCACCATGGAACAACCCCATCTATGGTGATTCCCAGGTGGAAACCAGGTCCGGTACCCCAAACCCTGCCTTGGTCCTGATTTGCTTCACTTTTGTAGTTCCAAACTGGATGTTTCGCATGAACCGCGGGGGAAGTTGTTTTGTAGCCRGAATTCCCTGTACAGAACTGGAATTCCTTATTGGAGGGTTGGGATKTGTCAAAGCCTTACATTTTGTGGTGTAATTGCTATCCTTGAACGCCTCCGTTTTTTCACAAGGGGTGTTTTTATCCTTTCTACAAAACCTGCTTTGCCCCTGGTTGGTGTTWGCATGGAAAGGGAAGGGTGCTGTGAACTCCCTGGAAATTCCCTGTTCCCCCTGTGGGCGGGAAACCGGCACAGCTCCCCTCTGGCCCTTTTGTTCCTCACAGCAGCCCAGCRAGCCCTGGGTTTGGTCAGCTGGGAAGAGCAGGGAGGGCTCTCCGGATGGGAAACAGAGCCCTCTCGGGTTTCAGCAGYGAGGAGAGCGCAGTTATGAGCTCATAGTCTGAGCAGAGCACTGGCAGGGAAGGCTTCATGAATTTTTAAAGCAGTTCTCYGCCGGAGACAGCTCCCAGCACAACCTGGAATTCCAAATTCCAAGGTGAAAGGGATCCTTTTCCTTTGGTGGGGGCTGCTGCTCAGCTCCTCTGCCCCCTGCCCAAACAGCTCCTTTGGCCAGGTGAACCCTGGGCAGCACTGCTGGGTTACACCAGGGCAGGGATTGGCCCATGAGCTCCACATTCCTTCCTCTTCTCCCTTAGGATTTTTTCCAGCAGGTAAAAAAGCYTGGAATGGGCCCAGGCCTTGTATCACACACCTTAGTGTGCACAGGAGGGGCAGCAGCCAATCCCAACATCCCAAATCACCCAAATGGGGGAATTGTCAGGGAGGAGGGGTGACAATGCCATCCCACTCCTACTTCAGAGCAGGAATGCAGGAATTCCTCATGGAGCCAAGCCCATTGCTGAACCAATTCCCTTAAATCCCAAACACTTCTTGGATCAATTCCATCTGATTTGTGAGTTTGTTTTGTTCCTACATCACAGTAAAGTTACAAAGGTCTTAAACCCTCAGCATGAGCAGAAGCAATACCTGCTCTGGGAATCCATCACAAACTGAACTGGTTAAACTGGTGCAGTCTCTGTGTTCACACACARCCTGGAATGAGGCACTTCCCAGCTGGAAAACTGCACTGCCCAGTGAGAAGTGGCCCTTGATGAGGACAGAGTAGCACATCTGCCTTAATATTCAATTTTCCTACACAACACCTGTCCCTGATCTCGCCTGAACAAACTACATGTGGCTCCAGAGGAAATCCTGGACACTCAGTGTTGTCCATRTCCAACCCTCCTGGGTGTATCCCAGCTCCCCAGCAGGTGCACGACTTTCCTTGGAGCCACTTTGCTCCCAGCAAATTGGATTTTTGATCCAGGCTTCCACCTCAGCCTCGTTCTTGTGAAACTTTGCTGTGTGTGAGCTGAACTYTCCATCTCACCACAGCAGTGAGGAGACTCTGGCCGTGCCAATTCCAGATCCAAGGGCTGAGGGAATTGTAAATACTGTGGGAATTGGGCTTCCTTARGACCAGCCAGAGGAGAGCAGGGATCCTCACTGCTGCTCCTGCCTTGGGTTTCTGCACCACAGAATACAAACAGCTGAATATTGCTCCCTGACAATATTTATTTGAATACAGGAGGGAATTTTGATGTGACTTCAGTGTCCACTGTGGGAATTAGTGGAGTGCTTGAATTTCCCAAGGCTTTTCATATTTTCAGGAAGTGATTTTGGAGCTTGATAAATACTSACTGCAAGCATCTGAGGATTAAATGGCCATTATTAGTTACACCTTTATTAATTACACCATTATTAGTTACACCCTTTGTTGGTCACTCCATCAGTGGTCACAGGTGGCACCAAGCAGAGCAAACCCAGCTGCAGTGGGGATTTCATTCCCTGGRTTTTTACAGCATCCCTTTTCCAGTCCAAAACCCTCCCCATCCTCGTCAGTCCCGAGGACTCTGTGAGTTCCCCTCTCTCCCAGGGCGTTGCTAAGGGAATGACAGGCAGGAATTCCCAATCCCTGGTGTTTTGTTGATCCAGAACCATTGGGATTTTGATCCAGCAGGGTCACTGTGCAGGTTTCCCCTTCACCAAAGCAAGGGCAGGGCCTGTGCTCGGAGYTCCTGGAGCTCCAGGAGGCTCCCGCTCCTGGCTGGATGGGGCTTCTCTCTTTTGTAAAAGGAATTTCATATGCTGAGACTCTTTGTACATATTTATAAGGAATTTATTAAAAAAAAAAGAAAAATAACTGTTCAATGGCGAAAAAAGGCTCCGGGTTTTATTTCCTCTCACAGGGGAATTTCCTTCCACCAGCCTTCCCTGTTTTCCCACAGAAAGCAACAGGTTGCCAGCAGCTGTCATTGGAACTGAAGTTTCTCCTGGATGTTTCCTGATCCAAGTATCATGTTTTAGGATAAAAAAAAATCCCCAAAACTTTCCCTTTGGTTTCCTGCCTTATCACCACATAAAAACTGGATTTTGAAGCAGCATATCCCCATGCTTTCTATGGAGCTGGGCTCCTACTGCCCTTTTCCCACTTCTCCAAACACRTTTTCCAGAGTATTTAGGAAACATTCAGAATGAGAAGAGGCTTTTCAAACAGTTTGAAAGCAGGAACACCAACCCTTGGGTTCAGTGGCACTGCAAACTGGGACACTCCCTGCCCACAGAATCGCTCCTTTCCCCTTTTCCTGCTGAATATTCCAGCCCATCACACATTTTTATGGCCAATGAAAAGCTYGATTCCTGCCTTTCTGAACTCTTCCCCTATCCCAAAGATTGGGGAAACTATTCCCATTGTAGAGAGAAATGAGATTCCTTAGCTTAGTTCTCCACTTCCACAGGATCCATTTGACAAGAATTTGACATCCCTTTGTTTTGAGAAGTGAAGCTTTTCCTCCTGTGCTTCCCTGGATCTCTCAAGCCACATTTGGCCTCTYCCCATTCCTCCTCAGCCACACTCAACTGTTATTTCCAAAATCAGCTCCCTTTTGCTTTAATTCTTCCCCTGTGGAGTTCCCATCAGCACAGACACRGCCCCGTTCCCCCAGGAGGCTCCTCTGCTGACGGCTCAGGTGGGGCTGTCACCTTGAGCCATTGCCATGGCAATGAGCTGGGGAGATGCTGCAGTTCCTGACGGTGGGACTGAGGTGCTTTGGGGACAGGGAAAGCTCCAGAAGAAAGAGCAGCTGCTGCTGGAGGAGCTCAGACCTGGCCACAGGGCTGGTGGTGATTCCTGTTAATTCCTCAGGGATCTCCTTCCTCCAGGAGCTCCTGCTGAARCTCAAGGCTCTGGTTTTCCCTGGGAAAATTTCCAGGGAATTTTTCTTTCCAAATTTCTTTCTGTATTTCCAAAATGGAAAAATGCTTTCTAAAACCAGGCTGGTCCTGGCTAWGGAGCACAGGGCAGAGACATTTGAGATTCTCTTGGTCAGGAGCTGGATTTCCACCCAGACAAACCCAACTGGACTTTAACCTCCCGCTGCTCTCTCCACAGACTGGGAAATCAGAAAGTGTAATCAGGAAAATTAAAGAGAAAAACARTCCCAAGGAAAGGAAGTGTCACTTCCAGCTTCACTGGTGTGGTCCTTTCCACGTTCCCTGTGATYTTATTAYGGTGCCAGCACGTGCCATWTGTGGGATCRATTGGARAAAAACCAGGGCAGCTGGGAAATGYCATTTTTACAATTACAACTTTGGACATGAGGTTCTGAAAGCACTGCTTGGGAAGAGTTCTCCAGGAGAGGTGCTGGGTAGTTCTAGTTATTATTTATTTATTTATTAAAGTTATGGATTCAGGGAATGCAGAGCCAGAGCCAGAGGGCAGCTTTGTTCAGCACATGCAGTCACAAGTCCCCTGCCCTGGACATGCAGTGCTTGTCCCACTAAAAGGACAGGAAAATGAGAACATCCCAGACACTGCACAACCATGCAAGCTCCAAAAAAATCCTGGAGTTTGCCACAACACAACCCACACCTTCCCTGCCCTTGAGGATAAAGTTTCTGGCCAGTCACAATCGTTCTGGAGGAAAGACTGGCAACCAAAGCACAGGGGCACGGGGTGCTGGGGTTTCCAGCCGCTCCTGCTCCGTGCCCGGTGTCAGTAGACCTGGAAGTGGGCGGAGGTGGTGCCGTCCTTCCAGCAGCGCAGCGTCTCCACGGTGACCGAGCGGCACAGCGGACACGTCTTCTCCCGGTCAAACCACAGGCACAGGCACTCCTCGCAGAACACGTGCTGGGGACAAAGGCACCGTCACCAGCGGCACGGGGAGGTGACACAGGGTGGGCAAATCAACCCCAGCYGGCCAAAGCTGATGGGTGATCACTCTAGTTTTAGTAACAACACTAGAAAGAGACATTCCAAAGCCTGCAACACCTGGGTTCAGAGAAGCTGACAGGGTTTTTTATGTTTCCACCCTCAGTTCCCTGAGTTATTGAAATCCTTACCCAGCTCCAACAACCCCTTTCTGCCCCTGCTCCTTGCATTTCCTTTATTCTGTTCCCACTGCCCAGCCCCAGTTTCCCCTTCACCATAAATCTCACTTTTCACCCTTTATCTCCTCTCATTWCTACACTGAGCCCTCCCCGATCCTGTCCAGCACACACCACCCAGTCCCAGGCTGGAAGAGCAGGAATAGAGCAAAGAGGGAGAATGAGGAGCTGGGAGAAGCTGAGAACTCCTCCACACTTGTGGAGTCAGCAGAAATGTCACTGCTCAGAGTCCCAGCCCTGCCAAGCAGATCCAAAAGCAGCTTCTCTGGGGCTTCCAGCACAGAAACATCTGCACAGATGTTCACAGCAAGGCTCAGAGGCACCTTTGATGCACAGGATGGCTTTAATTTGATAACTCTGTTATCAAAAGGGAGTGTTAAAGCCACTCAAGAGCAGGGAAAACACTGCTGCACCCAGATCCAGCATCTGCACTGCCCACGGCAGGCCCTGCCCCACAAGGCTGTGCCCATCCCACAGCCATGGTCACCCCAAAGCTGCCATGATCCACYGGTTATCCAGAACTAAAAATCCACCAGGAGCTGGATCCAAACCCACCAAAAGGCTTCAGGAGTTCCCAGGCTGGCTGTGCCTCTTTCCTCTGCAGGAGTTCACCAAAGGAACACCAGCAGGGCAGTTCTGGGGTCTTACCTGGCACATGAGGATCAAAGGTTCCCTGAACTCAGCCTGGCAAATGGCACAGATGTCTCCTGCCTCACTGCACTGCTGGCTGGTGGCACGGACTCCATAGTTCTGTTAGGGAGAGGAGGGGAAAAAAAACAATGGCAAAGGATTGGAAGGGTGAATATGCACAGACACAGCTTTTCACCCCCAGATCCCCCACAAGGACACCGGTGCTGGTCGGGATCTGGGCACTGAGGGAGGCTGGAGCTCTGTGCTCCCTGTTTGCCTTTCCCCTCCAGCTGACTCCATCTTCCAGGGCCTCCACTTGTGCAGAAAGGATAATGGAATTTAATGAGCTCAGCAGGGAGCTGAGGGGATTAATTCAGCACCATTTGCAGGGGTGTTCAGATAGATCGAGGTATTATTAATATTGTTATTGTTATCAGCAAGTAGACAATGGAAGAAAGAGTAACAGCAGCAGCACCCACAGGCTGCCCACATTAGATACAGGGAAGGTCAATGTTGCCTCTCCCATTGTAACAGATTTAGGGTTAGGGCTAGAGAAATCTGCTATTCCCTAATCAGAAAAATTAAAAAACAACCAACCAACCAAACAAAAAAACCCAACAAAAAACCCCCAAAAAAAACCCCAAAAAAACCCAAAAAAAACCCCAAAAAAACCCAAACCCAAAACAAACAAACAAAACAGAAAAAAAAACCAACCAAAAAAAAACCAAAACCAAAACCTGCTCAGAAACCTGCTGAGGAAAAATGACCACACCAGGCCCAGGGAATAAGCAAGATAAGCTCTAACAAATTTCGATGAGTTCTTTTCCTCTGCAGTCTTTGATTTCATCCTTTCAATATGTGACTGCAGCAGATCTGAATATCAGCGCTGTGCAGTGCAGTGCCTGGGATAATCCCCGAGCACTGCAGGGTCCCTTTTAATGTCACTGCATTTCAGGCACCACAAAGTCCCTCCCACACTCGGTGCTACAAAGTTCTGTCAGCTCCTTGCAGCTGGATTAACCCACATTACACAGAGCTCAGGAACTGTCTCTCCCCACAGCTGGGGCAGGGCAGATGTCAGGAAAGGCTCCTGACATCCCTGACAGGAGATCCCAGCTTGTCCAGCCATGGGATAACACATTTATTTATCCTGAGGTCCTGATGCAAGAAGCAATTTTCAATTTTATCACCCAGYAGGGGCAAGGTTCCACCTCTGAAACTGCTCCTCTACCTTTGCACTCCTTACCTGGGGAGTGCAAAGCACCTTCAGCGCCTTCCTCACACTTCCCACACGGCCACAGATGTCAAAAGACTGCAAAAAAAATCCTATTTTAGACAATTTTCACAAAACCTCTGCGTGTGTGTGTGTGTGTGTGTGAGTCCAGAAACTCAGCAAACTCTGTCCAAATGGATACTCAGAAGGGAAAAAAGTAACAATGGTGCCAAAAAAGATTTCATGGTGATCATGAAATATGTAACAAATGGGAATTGACAGTGGGGAAGGGTGGCCAGAAAAGCTCTGGGAGCAGCTGACTGCAAACTGGGGACTTTAGAGGACACAGAGCGGGGCTGGCACCAGCTTGTGGTGGGGACAATGGTCCAGCCCCACTAAGTAGGGAAGGGCTTGAATGGACCCATTCCTGAAAGGGATGGGAAAGAGGAAAGGGAAATAGGGGGAGAAAAAGGGAAAACTGCTTGAAAACCTAATCTTTATCTTCCCTATCTGCTGGAAGAGCCGAGGGAAAGACTCACTGAACTAAACAAGGTGTGAAAAGTGCCTGTGCAAGGAATTGCCCTGCATTAGCTGGGGCCCAGCAGGAGCTCTGGCTGTCCCTGCAGGGCACGGGAGGCTCTGGGCTCCAGCAGGAGCTCTGGCTGTCCCTGCAGGGCACGGGAGGCTCTGGGGTGCCCCGGAGGATGGGACTGGTTTTGTGGACTGGTTGTGTTTTTGGTGAGGGTGATGAAGCAGGCTCAGTGCAGGAAGCGCCAGTGAGATCTCCCTGCTGTGGATGTGAATCCAGTGAAGGTTCCAGTGATCCTTCAGGCAGCACAGAGGGGGCTCCCAGGGTCCTGTCAGCATTGCTCCCACTCAGCAGCCACCCCTCGAGGTGCCCACTGCCTCAGACCTTCCCCCTCCGAACCAGGATCAGGATCAGCTCTTTTCCATGGTGCAATTCCCCATTTTTCCTGGGTGCTTTACCCCCAGCATGACTCTACAGCCTTTGCTCTGATGTCTCCTCCCAGCCCATATTCCTCCCTTTTTCCTTCCCTGTGGAGCTCCCTGTACCCCCAAAAGCTGCATGTTTCTAGCATCCATTTCTCCTCCATGCACTGGATTTTGTAGCATTTTACAGCTGGGTTACACACAGGGAGCRCTTCTGCTCAGAGCAGGGAAAAAACACAACAAACACAACCTGGATGTTCCACTTGTGAACACCTGGAATTTCTCCACCAAAATCAGAGTTCATCACTACCCAGCCCAGACTGAGGCACCAGCACAGCTCCCAYCAGCTCCACTCCACCCCCTGGAAGTGCTGCTGCCCTTTGTGCAGGGGAAGGGGACACAGCCCGAGCCCTGCCCTGGATTTCTGCCAGGAGCTCAGCAGCTCTCGGTGCCAAATTGGCTTCTGTGGTTTTTCCATTGTGGTTTGTGGCTTTGCTAATGGGGTCTCCTTCGGGGATGTTTCCAGTGGGTCAGGCAAGGAGCTGGGCTGGAAATGGGATGAACACACCCAGGGCTCTGCTTTGGGAGAGGGAGCTCCCAATTTTCCGTCACTTCCAAGCAAAATCTTGCTCTGCAAAGGGCTAACCTTGATCTAGACACAAAACTTCCAAAGTGAAGTTGCTTTTCTAATCTAGATCATCCCAACAGTCCCTACAAAGGCTTCACAGGGCAGAAACATCCAGACAGCCCTYAGGGAACTGCTCCCACCTGTGCCAGGGCCTGAGGACCCTCAGCTGAGCTCCCCTCTCACACCCCCTGGGCCCAGCAGCTCGATTTAAGCTCAGCCCTGGAGGGCTCAGCTYAAGGCTGAGCTGTGTCAGAAGGTGCTGGTGTCCAGTTTGTCTGTGCTTTGCTCCAGTTCCCCCTGCCCTGGGTGGAACCTGCAGTGACCCCTGAGCCTGTCTCCCTGTTCTGGCCCTGCCCTGCAGTTCATGGGCTGTGTCTGACCCTGCCTGGGGAGGCCCTTGCCCTGTCAGCTGTGGTTTTTGAGCTTGGCTCCCCTTGCTCCAAGGAGCAGAAGCCCCCAGCAGCACCTTCACACCACGAGGAATCCTGCAGGTGTAAGATCTGGCTGGTGGAACTGCAGGTGAGCAGCTCCTTTCCAGGTGTGGCTTTGCTTTGGCAAGGAGGGACACAAGAAAGGTCCCTTGAAATCTGTTCCTGTGCACCTGTGGCCTGCAGCCCTGAGCTGCCAAGCCAGCAGGGCAGGGAAGGAAGGGCTGGACACTGCAGAGGGTCCAGGCAATGACAGCTCAGAAAGGGCAGCACTCCTGTCCCCCAGCCCCAGGAGCAGGACTGGGAGCTGAGGAGGGATGGGAGGGTGTGCAGGGAGCTGCCCTGGCYCTGTGTGCTCCTGTTCTGGCACTGTGTGCTCTGCTCCTGGCTCAGGCTCAGACCTGATGGGACCAAATCACTTCACTGTCCATGACCTCCTCTGCCTGATTTGCTCACMAGAACTGCAAAGTCTGTAAAGAACTGTACAGTCCTTGACAGGAGGAGTTGCATGATTCTATTCCTAAAACAGTACAGAGCTGCACTGTAATTTAACATTGCTCTGCTCATCTGAGCTGTTTCCAGCTTGGATAAATTCTCCATTCTCCATTTTTCTCTGCCCCTGCAGAGCCACAGGCACCCTCAGGTATCTGGGATGGTGAAAGCCTGGCTTTTCCCACAGGTATGGACACCACACTGTTAGAAATGCAATTATTTATAGACCTAAGACCCGGACTAAATCACACCTCTTGATTTCCAACTGTGCAGACTTCCTGCTCTTAATGCTCGTTTTAGAGGAAATGTTAATTACTCCTGTCCATCACTTGCATCAGCCAGCCCAGGAGGTAGAATGGGGCAGAGCTGCCTGTTTTATCCACGGATGTCCCTCTCTCTCTCTGCTGCACTCAGAGGAAAGGCAGAGACAAACACAGAGCTGTCTGTGTGTGACATGTGGAGCTGTGGAGCCAGGCAGCACCTCTGGCAGCCCTGCTCCCCCAGCCTGGCTCCTGCAGCCCTGCAGAAAGGCATTAGCAGAGCAGCAATGACTTCATGAGTCTGATGCAACAGCRCTGAGCAGGCACAGATCCTCCCCCAGCTCGGCAGTGCCCACACACTGGGGAAGCAAAACTCCTGCGGTGTCCTGGGTGGTGACAGCCACCACCAAAACCTGCACTTGTCCCCTTCAGCACTTCCCCTAGTCCTGCCACAGCTCCCCGGGTGTTAATGAGGTGTGCTCACCTTGCACAGGCTGTACATGATGATGAGGATGCCACCCAGGAAGTAGCTGCTGGATGGATCGTCTCCCATGATGTATTTGTACCASAGCTGGATGGGCACAAGCGAGCGGAACAGCTGGCTCAGCTCCTCGATAATCAGATAAAACTTCCCCTGCAAGACAACCGGGCAAGTGAGACAATTGTGATCAGCAAGTCAAAAGAAGGACATTTAATTTGTGCAGGGCTGGTGTTCACTGATCACTGCACTGTTAAATGGTGCAGAGCCCATACTCATGCAGCTTTCTCTGCTCCCCACTGAACTCCGTGCCTCAAAAGGACAAATATTCCTTTATTCCTCCACAGGGCTCTGTCACTGACCCAGCAGTGCTGCATTTTGGAATTTCAAACTTTAGAGCAGGTTATGGATAGGTAATAAATTGTGTATCTGGATAATGCTGCAGAAGAGAAAAGGTCAATATGGGATTAATATGATGTCACAGGGAAAACATGTTGCAAATTGTAGATATTATTAATAGTGAGAAAAGGAAAGCAAGCTACATCTGTGATTTTACACCCCTTCTGAAAGTACTGGGGTTAAAATGTAAAATGATCACAGTCTTCGTGACAACTTTTCTAAGTAATCCCAAAGAATCAAATKAATTATGTTTGCCAGTATCCTTCCCCTCCCACTCAGGTGTGTATTGGCTCTCGGGCAGTGCACAGATAAAAGCACTGGTGCTAAAAAATAAACCCTCGGGGCATCTAAAACTCAAAGAGACCAAACCTTCCTGAGCACCCCAAGGAAGAAAAGGTGGGGAAGGGAAGTGTKCTGGTTGAAATGCTTCCCTCTCAAAAGGAACTCAGAGAATGGGCAGAATCCTTTGTAAACCTTCACCAAAACCCCAATAAGGGTGTTTAATTTACGGCCACCCCCCAGTCTGTTTTGTCCCACGCTATTCACAGGGACAGCTGGTGGCAAACTGAGCCCAGAACAACGCTTAATCCGCASTGACATTATCGGGACTGAAAGATTTGGGTTTGTCCTGTCAAAATCCTTTTACTCGCTAAGCTCCTGGAGAAGGGGAAATTCCCCAGGAATTTTGCTGTGTTGTCCCAGTTAGCTTTGTCATCAGTGATGTCATCGCAGGCCAATCACTAATTGCTGCGGTGGGGAGAGGGATGAAGCCCTCGCAGCCGGGCTGGCAACAGGCAGCGCCCTTCCCCGGGGGCTCGGCGATGGATGAGATCACTGCAGGCCATCCTGCTGCTCCCGACAAATGGAATCCTTCCCCGAGCTCTGGCACGCTCATGAGCTCATATCCCCCGGGACTCGAGTGAGGTCACACCAGCGGTTGCTATCGGACCCGGGCAGCTCTGCCATCCCCTCCTCCTCCCTAATCCCAGGTGGCAGCTCGGAGCAAACGCGTCCCAGCGACAATCTGCGCTCCTAAACGCGAGCAATTTGTTAAATGAGCGCAGAGGTCTCTCTCCAGCCCGGCGCTTCGATGCAATCATCGTTTATTTCGGGAGCTCCTGTGGCAGAAATGACAACGCTGTCGCCGTGTCCCTCCACACAGCTCTGATGAAAGCTCCCAGCAAGCCCAAAAAGCAAACTTTGCTTTTTCCATCTGGTTCCTCGCAGSCCCGATCCTTGGTGGATCCTGCTGGGCTGGGACAGGTCACTGCTTGCTCTGCCATTGCATCAGACCGGGCTGCCGGGGCAAGGCTGCCATTCCTCTACAACCCAAATTCTGAAACACCCGAGCCCACAGAAAGATGAGGAAAGGAGGGTCAGGGGCAGCCCCAGAGCACAGACAGGCTGTGGAGGGGGAAGTGGCAGCCACTGRTAAAATTCCATATCTAACCACACCTTCCCCACCCTCCCCAGAGCCTTCAGAATTCCTTTCCTTAATGCGAATCTTCGTTTGCAGCGGTAACTGCGGGTTACCTGGATTTCTGAGCAGCTATGAACTTGGTAACAGCCTCCCAAGAGTGAAGACAAGTTTTAAAGGATGTATCCYTCCATCCAGCCCGTTAACCATTAAATATTGATAAATTCAGAGTGATTCCAGGAGGGAAAGGGAGCAATACAGGGGCAGCTGAGCATGGCTTGGAGAGAACAAGAAAGTTCTAAATTTTGTCAGGCAGCTCAATGCACCACATCAGCCCTTTTTTTAAACTACAAAAAGTGCCAGAAAATCAGAAATCATTCTACAAAGACCTGCTGCAGAAGTGGGRTCCTCCTTGTGAGCCAGAAGCTTGGAAAATGAGGTTTGTTCCCTACAATTTCAGCAGCAAAATGCAGATTTCTGATAGCAGTAACTTCCTGCAGACAGCACCCATCAGTGCTGAACACACTCAACACACCTGTCTGCCACTTCTCAGCTTTGTTATCTCTTGGCTATCTAGGTTACATTTTTCAAAGTCAAATCTTTGTCTCGAGCTGTATTTTGACTGAAAAAAATCAGCTAAAACATATCAGCTTTTTTTTCCCTTCAAGATTAGAACTCTGTTATACAAAGCAAAAATGTAATTATWTCTCCTGTGCATCTGACTTGGCATGACAGCTTGAAATAAAGCAAGGCAAGGTGATTTTTCCTATTTCATAAAAATTTGTGTAAATCTGGAATTTTCTCTTGAATTGAGAYTGAACAGCTCTCTAAGATCAGCAGAATTTCTTTCTGGTGAGCCTGTGGGTCTGCCCCAATGCAGGACTGGAGCCAGCCCTCCAGAGCAAGCTGAACTGCAGAGATTCAATAGGATATTAATGAAATTATGGCTCCTGAGGATCGAGGTAGGTAACAGAAGAAAAGCTCTGCTCTTATCAAGGGTTAAGCCTGACCAAAAGTGAGAAGGGCACTGCTGGCCCTGCTTCCTCCCAGTGAGTTCTGTGAGAGGAGCTGCTGCTGCTGCTATCAAACACTTCATTAGCACACGTGGGGAAGGGCTGTGCTGGGATCTAATTTTAGCAACTCTGCTGATGAGCCTCAGATACCACATGGTGAAATGTTGATTCCTTTTTTTTTTTTTTTTTCCAAAGCTCTGTTAAAAAACGAGTCAATTATTTGAGTATAACATTCCATTTTTCTGCACCTCCTTCCCCACACAGAAAGACCATTTTTTGTATTTCAAACCAAGCACTTATTTTGAAAGAGGAGAATTCAGCATTTCCATACAATTGCACTTTTCCTTCTGTATATGCAGTATCTCAGTCTGTAATGCACTATTTTTGCACACTGAGGATGTAACTTGGTATTTTGTTATATCCTCACTACTTGATGGCAGATCTGCATCTGATCCCTTCCTGCCATTTGAGCTCTGCTCAGAGAAGCACATTTCTAAAATTTCTTCAGTCCCTTTATGACAKCAACACTACAGAAAACACTTTTAAAACCCCCTTATTTTCACATTGCTGCCTGACCTCAGGGACAGCTTTTCTCTGTGTTTTCTTAATGAGAACCTGAGGCACAGAAAKATGAAGGTCAAGGTAAGGTTGTTTTGGTGTCCAAGCTGAGATGTCTGGGATTAGACTTTTTATAAAGCACTTCATTTTATAGATCATRTTGCCATTAAAAGCTGAACCATTGATTTCAGTTTGCAGCCCTACCTGACTTTTCTGGAACCACGCAGGAATTATTTGGCAAAGGACAGAATTTAATTCTCCAGAGTAGCAGTGGAGTTGAACCTGCAGAATGTTCTTTGTTTCCTGTGAACTTTCCAGTTGCTGCAACAGCTCCTTTCAATCTCTCACCTTCATCCTTGGGCTGTGGTGAGGGAGGGGAGAAGCCTCACAGAAAAATAACGTGGAGCAGCGTAATTAAAAACTGAATCCCAATCTAGCCCCAGCAAAGGGGGAACAATGCAGCAGCAGAGTGATGCCAATTCCCCCAGAGCCTGGCTGAGCCTCCACCRTGCAGCCTCCTTTGCCATAAGGCTTTGCCCTTGTGTGCCTCCCCAGCAGCAGCAGAGGGGCACAGCGAGGTTTGACACAGCACAATTGGGGTGGGGGATGCAGCACRAGTGAGACAAGTCACAAGGAGGAGATGCAAGGTGTGATTAGCACTCGAGGGAAGCTCCAAGTCTCACTTGTTCTGTTGCCAGCAGCATTAGGGCATGTTCTGAGATGGAGATGCTCGAAAGAGCTTTGGAGACMTGCTGGTAATTTGGATCAGAGGAGAGCAGGTTCTGCTGAGATTTCAGGTCGTGGTGCCAGTAGATAAAGTGTTGGGTAGGAGCAGTAAACGGGATTGTGGCACGGAGAGGGCTGGTGAAAATCAGGACTAATGAGGAGTAATGTCAAGGTGGGACTAGAGGGGGAAATGAGGATTTTAGTTAGTGCACAACACTTCTGAAAATCACATTTTTCGTATCTTAAACTGGAAAGTGAAACTGGAAAAGCACTTAGGAGTAATGATTTTTTTCAAGTTCAGTAGCAGTGAACTTGCAAAGCATGTTTAGGGAGGGGGACAGAGGAGCCTCTACTCCTCAGTACCTGCTCTTTTGCTTTAATACATTTTAAAATTTTGTAAATAATAAATCCCACATTTCTGACTCTGGGACAGCACATCAGTCCCAGGCTGCAGTAGGAAAAGGTCTTTGCAGAGCAACCTGGAATTTTTGTGGCTCCAGAGCATCCAAACTCAGACTGCTGTCCAARAAGAGTGAATCTGTTTGTGTATGAGTGCCCTAAAGAGGATCCAAGGTCAGAAAGCAGAAGGGAATGAGAGAATGAGCTGTCACCTTCTGKGAACACCAATTCAGCCACACTGTGAGGGAACAGCAGGAATAAATTCCATATTGCACAGTACAAAAAAGCAGGAACATCTTTGCCTGGGTATTTTTATTAAACATTATCTATGTGCCAGCTTCCAGTGTTTTTTAATTGCTTCTGTATTTTTAGAGGACTCAAATGCTCTAAGAGCCTTTTTTTTCCCCTTAAGACAAAAAAAAAAAGCAGCTTCAGAAGGAATATGGAAATTAATGTGCCAGTTTCCATGGCAGAGCTGTACCCATCTATGGCASGGAACATGATGTGCACCTGAAGAAGGTTTTTGATCCAAGGTCCAAGTGCAGAATTTGCACTTGCTGCCACATCCAGGCCAAGTTTTCTCTGACCAGATTTGATGAGATGGTATTTTAAAAATGAAAAGCACTAATAAAACAATCATCTGAAAAAAACCCCACCAAAGTGGGTTTTCAAAGTTGTAGTGAGGGATGGACAGTACACATGTGGTCCAGCAACTGTACATTTGCCACTGACACTGTTTAAACAGCATAAAGACAAAAATTCACATGAATAATGGCAGCCTTGCCACAAAACCTCATTTGCAATGTCTAGATCCAGCTTTCAAATTAAACTGACAAGTATTTRTTCAGTAGTCACTTCATGCTATGCTGCCAACAAACCAATGTCAGTGCTCTCTTTCTGAATTTTCACTCTTCTGCAGATGCAGTCCCCTGTAACTTGGCTGCACATCTGCACTGAGCATGCAGAGAAAATTCTTACTTAGGGCTTTCTTATGTATCAGTCACCAAGATAATTGGAAAAGTGTCCTTGGTATCTTTCTCCCCTATAGAGATAGGGATGCACATATAAAAGAACTTGGGATAACAGTTTCTTACAGTTCTTTTTGGTTTGGTTTTCTTCCTCCCTCCCCTCATATTTCACTCCCTTCCCAGCTCAGATTGCTGACAGCAACATGAGGAGGGGATGGGAGACTTGCAGGCACCTGGGATTTCCTAAGTGAAATCTTTGGCAACTGTGTCTTTTTATTATTTATTTCCTTATTTTGAATTCCACCCCCCTCAAGCTGTCATTCCTTAGSGGTGAAAATGAAAAGCTGCCATTGATGTGTGCACAACAATGGAAGCCTCTGCAGGCCACATGGCTCCTGCAGTTTAATTTACTTTAATTCATTTTATATTGAACCAAATGATCTTATTTGCCTTTTTTAATGGAGAAGCCTTCAGCAGGCAGGGTGGGAGCCAAGCCCCCCTTCCAAAGGAATGATGAGCTCAGCTGTTATTGGAACTTGTACCCTTGATGTGCCTGTCACAGCTCCAGGGGAGGCAGGGACACCTCCAGCCACAGGTAGGATCCTTCTGGAAACTCCACAGGCTCCAGAGCTGTGAGAGCAGCCAGATGCTGGGGTTACCTTCCTGTTCCTGTTCTTCTCTCCTTTTCACTTYTTATAAAGTGCATAAAAGTGCACTTTTTATAAGCTGCATAAATCCAAACGTTATCTTAGACCAAAATTTTCCCTTCCTGGGATGGACCATACTAGGACACATGACCCAGGAACTGTGGATGGGGAGAACTGAGTGTTCTAGCCCAGATTTTTCATGTATTTACTATCAAAATGGAAAGATAAATCTAACTGATGCAAGCAGAGTTTAGATATTTTCACTATTAATATATATAGCTATATTAGTTATTGTAACTATTAGTTACTATTTTCATTAATGATCTTTGATGGAGCAGGGTAATGTACAGCTCATACTAAACTGGGAAAGACTGTAAAAAACACATTGGAAAGAAGGATTATATTCCAGATTCCTCTTGACAGACTGGAGAAATGGTCTGGAAAACATGGAGGGAATGAAGACAGTCCAGACAAGAATAAGAAGATCCGGAATTAACAATCTCTGAGAAAAGCTTCAAGAAATTGCTGGTGTTCAGTTTACAGACAAAGGTGAGGGAAGAGATGAAGACTGATAACTAAAAGTGAAAACCACACAGTATTCAGAGAAGACCAGAATCCCAAGGAGCAGCAGGATATGCCAGGCTAGCTTTGCAAGTGCCTTTGAACTTCCAAAATGAGGAAAATCTGGAGAGCCAGCTCGGAGCCTGAGTGCAGGATGATCAAAGTTCCTCACATCCCATCCATGGGCAAGTTTTAGGATCTACTGCTGACTGCCAGCAAGAAGGGATTGCAAGGGAGCTCAGGATTAAATCCTGGACTCCACTCCTGAGGGTGCAGCAACTTCCACTTCAGAACCACTATTAAGAGAGCAAAAGGCTGCTGTTCTGAGTAGTTATATTGGCACAAAAACTCTCTATATATAAATAYATCTTGAAAAATTCTGTATTTCTCTATCAGCCTGTAGCCATTAAGTGACCAGAAGTTCATAAACTCCAAGCTGGGCTTCAAGCAGAAACATCACTACCAGCACTTTAGGAGGAAGAGAGTAACTGTTGGCAAATATTCAGACAGCAGATAGCAAAAAAACTTGATAAAAATTTTGGTCCAAGTTAACATGCCTGAATTGCACTAGAACTGTTCAAACTGAGCAAAAGCTTCCATCTAAAAAGCCTCATCTGTGTGGCACACTGCTGGCCTGCAGAAGTCAGCTGGGTCACCAAGCTCAGGGAGAGCTCGGCTATGTGATTACCAATTACAATTTCTGTGGTGTCCTGTGGCTTTCCTGGAGCTCTCCCATCCCAGTTTGATCTTGCTTAATTTGTTATATCAGATCTCATCCCTGGCTGGATTAATGGATGCAGTGCAGGGCTGGGGAGCAAACAAATCCAGACCTAGTGGTGGGTAACAGCAGTCAGGGCACAGTGAGACCATCCACATCATCCCAAGACAAAAARGGACTTTTTTAAAGTGAGACACATATTGCTATCCAGAAAATGGTATTAAAAATGAAGCATCTGTGCTCTGAGTCATTACAGGCCCTTGACAGATGTGATCTTCCCAGCCTCTCACTGGAGCTGCAAATAAAGCCCCCTTCTCTTTCTTCTCCCCCGACAAGGATTAATGAGTACTTGGGATGGCTCTCAGACAAGCAAGCAAAGGCTGTGAACCTTTTCCAACACTGCAATTTATCTTGGGAAGACTATTCACATCACTTCTCCCTCCYTCCCCAGGCTGGATTATGCTCTGACCCAGCACATTAATCTCCCAAAATATAATAATAATAATAGAAGAAAGGAAAAAAAAAAGCTGGACAATTGCCAGAAATAAATTAATAACCATCTCAGACAGCCCTGCTGTGCAGGAACAAACTGCTCAACTCCCCTGCCACCCATGTCATTTCTAAGCAAAACTATTCCCTGTTTAGACACCCCCTGAAGTGCCCTGCCTGAGACTTTCAGCAATTAATGCTGGTACCTTACATCTACATCTATAGAGAGTGCCTTTCATCCCAACCACTGCCAGAAAGTTTCTTTACTGAATGCAAATAATACACATTGTTACACCTGCCACTGAAATGTGGGTGCTACTGAGTGGAGAAAGAGGCAGCATTTGAGATCTGTAGAAGTAAAAATGTATGAAAAGGTATTCTAAGACAGAGAATATAGTGAGAAAATTTCAAAAGYTAGGCCTAGTCTAGATATGGTTTCATGAACATTTAAATAGGTGAAGCATTTAATTGAAATATTTCTTCAATTGGTTGAACCCCTGGTTAGGACTGATGCTGTCTTTTGTGGCATCACTAGCTTCAATTTAACTGTTACTTCTTTGACCCCAGAGGAAAGGCAAAGAGACAAGTACACACAATTCCTTCCCATGACATGAAGAGGTTCCTGCTTCAGAAATATGTATTTACTCAGAAACAGATTACTCAGGAAACAAGACTTAAAGTCAATGAGAAAAGCAGTTATCTGGCTGCTAGCACCACTTCCTCCTCAAGCAATGCTTACCTTACCTCTCTGGACTTTACTCACTTTGGGWAGTACCAAACCCTTGCTCAGGTCTGTCATGGTTCAAAAAAACAATCCTTGAAAACACTGACTTTCTGTCAAAGTTTTAGCAAAAGATTTTAATATTTTAATTGTTGCACCCATATTTGGCCCAGAGMAGCTGTGGCTGCCCCTGGATCCCTGGCAGTGCCCAAGGCCAGGCTGGACATGGGGGCTTGGAGCAGCCTGGGACAGTGGAAGGTGTCCCTGCCATGGCAGGGGGTGGCACCGGATGAGCTTTAAGGTCCCTTCCAACCTAAATCATTCCATGATTCTCTGACTCCATGCTSCAAAAGGGTTGTAAAGGCATCACATGATCCAAGACAAAGATTTGTGCATCAAGAAGAGTCTCCTACCTTTGACTTGACAGCGAGRATGATCTTGGGCAGGGCCACAACGAGACATTTCAGGGCAATGGTGAGGTACTTCAGCACAAAGTCAGCRATGCCCACGATCCACATGAGGTCAAAGAAGTCCAGCCTGTCCARGTTGGGTTTCAGGAATATAAGGCTGAAAGGCACGAGACACCAAAGCTCAAATATCTACGAGGAGAACCTGGCCCAAGCTCCTTGTATCCACTGCTGGCTAGAGAGAGCCTATAAACTCCCCTGAACTCCAGGGGAGCCCCCAAGGGCAAGAGGAGTAAAACATGCAAATTAGACCTGTGGTTCCTCTGGGCCTCTTGGCTTTGCTCTTGCCCACTTCCACTGAGGTCAGSAGGTTTGTTTGCCCACTGTCACAAAACAGGACCCAAACACCTCTAAAATCTGTTTTGGAAGACAAATCTCTATAACCTGCCTTTCCCACTGCAACAGAGCCTCTGGTGTGCTGGCAGTGCCCTCAGTGCATGCTCCATGGGATCTGGGTGGAAAAGCTTAGCCTGGGAAGTCCTACTGAGAATATTGATGGCTCCCTGGGGAAGRGAACACCCCCACAGCCTCTGAGGCTGGTTTGCCACAGGGGCACAGCCCCTAAAGCTACCTGTGCTTGAAACAAAGTGGTGACACAGGAAAATCTGTACCAGCCAGGGCAGAAAGCTCAGAACTTTGCTTGTGTCGTGCTCTGACAGCAGCCACTGCCTGGAGCAGAACAAAAGCTGGGCTCTGTTAATCCTCTTACCTGAACCAAAGATCCAAAAAAAGTAAAGCCCCTTACATGACATAGTTTCCTGAGCTGAACATTTGCTGTTTAAAAAAGTGGAGTCTGGGATAGCAGAATTTCACCCAGCCACGGGCAGGATATACTGACCTGAGCAACAGTGAGAACTATACTGTACTCAGGCTGGAAAAACAGGATTCACCTTCAGGGTATTTACCTGCTAAAGCCTCATGGTAGAAAGCAAAAACTTAATAGAAAAAAAAAAAGGCAAAGTAAAGTAAACAACCCAAAATGAAAAGCCTGAACATGAATTTAAAATACTCACAACACTGGCACAGCACAACAGGTAAAATTACACCCTAAAAACAGAAACAGAATCAGAGACTTTACTACTATTCATGCACTAGAAACAAGAAAAATGAAAAATAAGCCAGAAAGAAACAAAACTGAAGCAGCCATTTCTAATAAAAAGCAGGGACAGTGCTGAACCAAATCCATTAGTACAAACCTTTCTGTATTTGAGAACTAATTTAATCAGGATTTGAAAGGTAGGGCTACCTTAATTACCTCAGATCCTAGTGCCTCCAAGCCCTGAGAACATTGGAGTAAAACACTGCTATTTCATCTCCTGTTTATCTCCTAGGCTTGATAGACTGCAAATATTCCAGGAAGAGGAAAATCAGTGGGTCAATTCCTKATCTGCTTCTGACACCTGCACTTTATGTTCAGTAGCAGTGGCCAAAATGGGAATTCAGAGGAAAGGATCCACCCTGCTTTGATATCATCTCACCCTGGATTCATTTATACACTGGTTATGCCATTTATTGATAGGAGCATAATCCACTGGTAAAGTGACACCCACATTCTTTTCCTTCACTGAAAGATATTCCAAAGCTGTAACAAAGACAGCAGATCCTTTAGRCACACACACTTCCTCCCAAAGTGTGGGGAAAAGCAGGTTTTCCTCTTTTCCCCCGTGGCAATTATCACCTGCTTCCATCCTGTACAATGTAAGTTTTGCTCACCTGTTGTAGAGCTGCTGAGAGCTGAAKGTGTAAAGCAAGTACAGGGTGTTTCCAGTGAGAAAGGCCAGGATCCAGAAAACAACCAGCACTGATCTCTTCTCCTGAGCAAGGAAAAGAAGAGTTACTTCAATTTGAAAACTCAAGGCTTGAGCTGAGCCTTCAACTGCTAAAAAATCCAACCCAGGGGATCCAAATGTGTAGCAAAAAGTGTTCAGTAATTAGTTTTTTTACACAGCACTAAGACTCAGAAGTAGCCTGCTAGGTAAACATATGTAAAAACAAGCAGAAATGCCTCTCATTCAGGTAATCTTTCCAAATGAAGTAACTTCAGAGAAATTAATTGAAATAAGCTGGTGAAAACTACAGCCTTGCTTGCAGGATGCATCTTCAAAGCTGGGATCTTCCTTGGGACATCTAAAATCTCCTGATGTTTAAAATGCAGGATGACAAGCAGATTTTAAAAAGTCCATTCCACATATTGTCCTAAATTCTGAGCTGTCAGTGATTGGAGTGACAATTCATCAAAGGGGTGTTTCATAAACAGATCCAAAGTCATTCAGTCAAAAGCTTAGATAAATCAAACATAACACATCCCTACATGCAGCACATCTGGGTGTTATCCAAAAGCATRGAGGTTCTGGAATATGCATTTTTGATTGAAGAAATAATTAAAGGTCAAAGGCAGTGAGAATTGTGCATTTCAAAATACATGGGATGATACAAACAGAAGCTGGATGGCAGAAGATCTTGTCCTGGGTCTTGGCCCTGGATAATTTTGGGGAGTAAATTTTACTCCCGAGAGGAAAACAACCACCATTTTTCTTGTGAGCTGATTTATTAAGAAAGGAGGTCTCCATAGCTTTTCAACAGCCAGGGCTGTTAGGCTGAGATTTAAAGCAGGCAGATCAAGGGGCACACTGCTGGAAGGACAGAGGTGTAGAGTGCAAGGCAACAGCAATCTGTTACAGGATTGTGCCATTTATCTGTTCATTCAGCACTGGATCCCATTGATTCCACTGCTGCTGGTAGATACAAGAATGCTCTTGTGCCACACATAATTTTAACAAAAAAAGAAATTCTAGCCTCGTGCCTTTAGTGCTGTTAAACTGTTCTCCTGACACAGAAGATCAGAAGACCTGAAAAGATCTGCTGGTTTCTTTATATTCTAAGCATATTGTGCACAGAGCATTATAAAGCTACTGGCAAGAAATGCATCTACGAAATCTTTCAGCTGAACATCTCAAAACATTATCTAAATGCTAATAAGTTAAATCTCATCATTAACAAGTCAAATAGGTTTCAGCATCTCTGCAGTACATAACGGGAAACCAAAGGGCAGAGAAGTGGTGGAATAGGCACTGCCAGGTAGAGAAGAGGGAGATGCAGGTTACAACATCTCTGACCTGTCCTCTTCTTTGTTTTACTATGCCACACTTCTGCAAAAAAACCAGGATAGAAACTGTGGGAGAGCATCTATGGGGAGACACAGGAAGAAAAGGCAGATCTGTAGACATATAAATGCATTCAGCCCTACACTCCAATCAAAGATTTGACACAGATGTTATTTTGTGCATGGAGAATGATCTTTCCTGGGAACATCAAAARGAAAAATGCTGGACTCACCTTCAGAGCCACCTGCTCTCGGAGCGTGGAGTTGGCGTAGGCAAAGGTGCTGGCCATGCCAATGCACACAGCAATTCCTGCAGGGAAAGGCTCTGTCAGATTGCAACTGCTGATGCTGTTTGACTTGATTTCACAGCTACCACCCTACCAGCAAGACAAGTGTCTGATCCCTCTGGACCCTTCTGTGCTACACACAAACCTCTGTTATCACCAATGTAAGCTCTGCCCATCTCTTCCTAAAGAGAGCTCTGAGGGAGAAGYCTTGGTAATGATCCTCAGACTCACAGGAAAGTCAAGGGAAATCAGGAAAAAGAACAGAACTGGTCAGGATAGGAAACAGATGGATCTGGCCCAGATGAAAACAGCTTGGACTGGAAGTAGGGTGAATTTATCACATGCATTACCCCATGCATTTGATATGTTCCCTTCATGCTAGACTCCATCTGGCCACTGTCACATGGATAAATGYACTGGATGTCACAGCCTGATGAAACTTCCCAACCACTCTCTAATCACAGTTCAAAAAGGATGGATGCTCACCAAGCTTGTGCTGGAAACAAACTTTAGCCAGGAGGATCAAGATGAAGGGAAGTCCCTTCTGCAGCCAACCAATCACAGCTTTTAGCTCAGAAAGAGCTGGGGCTGGAGTTCCAGCCTGTTCCTCAGAACCCTCCTCAGCGTGTCCGTGCCGGTCCCCCCCTGCCATGTGCAGCAGAGAGGAGCCCCGGTGGTGGCCGTGGTGGAAGTGATGGGATGGCTGCCGGTGGTGAAACGGGGCTCCCTCAGCTCGRCTGGCCCCCTCCTCCCTCGGGGCTGGCATCTGGATGAACACTTCCCCACCTCCTGCTGAAGAGCCCAGCACCAGCCCCGACTGGAAGGGCGTGGCWGTGATGGTGCCCGAGGGGATCCCGGCCAGCCCCGAGAACAGCTGCTGTGGAGAGGAGGCTTCAGCCTTCAGGCTTTCAAAAACRCCGCTTTCATCCACGCTGGTTTCAGAACTGACCGTCTGGCTCCGGTTTCTGCAGATCAAAGYGATTAAATAAAAATGAYTGCACAGAACTTTGTGGTGTTTAGYCCAATACTGACTGCAGGGATTCCAGAGTTCCTCACCAAGGTCTTCACAAGACAGATGCTTTTCCCTCTTTTTGCTGTTGGGAAGTCACAGAGGTCAGTGCAGAACTAGAGGTGAATAACCAGACTCTTCAGATAAAATCACTAAAGACCAGAGCAAAATGCACCAATCCCTTCATCCATGAAATGAATCTCCCAAACACCCCGTTTACTTTGGGAGAAACTGAAGAAATGATACATCCCATACCAAATCCAACATCRTCTACACTGATTTGAGTATTTAAGGAAAAACACACAAAACCCCATGGAACTTGACACAGCATCAACAAGTTAAGTCAAATCATAAACAAACAAATTAACCAAGCTAACTCAAAGCAATGASCTACCCCCCAAAATCTTCTGTCTTTATTTAGGGACAAGCACTACCTGCCCACTGATCAATTTTATCAACAAGAGACAGAATAATCGGGGAAAATAAGCATTGAGAGCTGCTTGTGTGTCCCTGACCCGACAAATATTGTAAGTGAAGGATGTGCTCATGAGTCCAGATAAATTCTATTATTTTGGTATTTTTGGCAAATTGGACATGAATGTACCCAAATTACTGAGCACTGGACGGAACTGGTTCTGGCACTGATTCTTTCCTGAGCATGTTGGAATAATAGCCAGATTACAAACAGAAAATCCAAATACCTTCATCCTAACAGCAAAAGACAATAGGTTTTCCTCACTAGAAGTCAATACAARGAAAGTTTAGATGACAGGGAACGATGCAGGTAACAAGGAGAATGATCATCAGGTAGTAAATGCCTGACAGACAGCAAATACCCCTGGAACTTGCAAAAAGAGAGTGAACAATAAATCAACCTCAGCAAGAGGCAAAGCCCACAAACAAGGCATGCTGCAGAGCTTTGGTCTCTCTTGASATCTCTTTAGAAATAGCGGTCACAGGCTGAGGCAGCACACACAGGGCCCTCATCCTTCTCTCCCCCATGGGCTCCAAAGCTTCTCCACACCCTACAGGGCACAGAGCACTACTTCACCTCCCTCTGGGGATAGCTCCAAACCTCTCTGAGCAAATCTTCCCACTAAGTAAACTCCTAAAAAGGCTTTTTATAGCTACACCCCATTCTCACTGTCTCTCCACAGGCTTCAGCAAAGGAATCAAGTCAACAAGAGACTGCACACCTCTTTCTAGTCCAAAATATTAATCTGCCAGGTATTTAAATTCCCACCTAACTGTACAATTCACTGCCTTACAACTCCCAACTCACAGCTACAGTTCACAGAGGTACAGCTCACAGCTTAAGTCTGGGAATGTAACAAACACTTTGGGTGGAACCCAGTGTTACAAATAAATACACAACTATTGTTTGGAATAATATTACCAGGATACACGACTATGCTTACAGCAGGAAGGAATTAATTTGGGACCTATTTAATAACAAACAAGGTTTGTTTGTTGAAATTGTGAGGCTGCTGAAGTTGACCAAAGTGAAGCCCAGTGGCAACAGCATTTCCTTCTACAGTCATAAAAAGTTCAGCTTCTGTTGCTGACAATATGGATTTATCCTGTTTAAAATCAGAAGCATCATGCAGAAAAAACCTGAAGATAGCTTTCTTTCCCCCCAAAATTAAGAATGGTATCATGCCAGCAGTGGCCATGACATTAAGATTCAATTCTACCTGCAAAACCACTAGGGAAAATAAAATATTTACTAACAATCTTTCACTTATAATCTTAGCTCAGACAGAGCAATAAAATTTGTTAGCCCCACCTTTGTCTTGGAGTAATTGGATTAGTTTTTTCTTTAAGAAAAAAAAATTCATGCTCTAACTGGGAAAGCACCAGGGAATTATTCAGCAGCAGAACAGTGGCAAGGCTCCCATGCTGATGTTATAATTACAGAAACGAATTAGAGATATTCTGCTTCTAAATACTCACATACATGAAGCTACATACAGACTCTCGGAAGATGTAAAGTATCACCCAAACTCTTTACAAAACACTAAGTCAGAGTAGTTGGGAGTTTCAGACCAGYAGGCCTTTTAAACATCTTGAGAAGTGTAACTAGTTCTTGTTCACACTGGTCAATCTTTGGACACTGATAATGCTCAGGTTCCCCATAGGACTGTGCCATGAATCCCTGTCCCAGAGCTCCAAACTTCCTGCCCATGCTGAGCCAGCTGTCTCCAGATGTACCACACTGGATCATCCTGAAGCACTACAGTTGGCAGCAGCCAATAACTGACAGGAAGGAGAAAAGGAAACTATCTCTAAAATCCCCAAACTTGAGCAGAAAGCCTGGCCACATCACATGCWCAGGAATTCAATGTCTTTCTCAATTTCAAGCTTTCATCTTCTAAAACTTCAATCAGAAGTTTTAGAATCCCCTACACTTCAATCAGAGTATTTCCTCTTGGGAGAAGAAAATGGAGGAAAGAAGAAGAGGAAGGATTTACCTTTCAGGAGGCACGGTGTCAGTGTTGCTGCTGTGCCGCCTCTGCATTTTCCTCAGAACCTTAAAACACAACACACTCAACATGAACCCTGTGGCTCAGCAAATCCCAATGTGGCTACTGGCACAGGCCCTGGAGGCAGGGGGCTGTGGGACCCACTCAGCTSGGGACATGGCTGGCATCAGTCATTTGCTTCCGGGACAGAGCACCTCGAGCTCCCATTTGTTTCACACTCGCAAAGAGAAAACTCAGGATGGCAGATGGGAGCACACCGATCTCCAGACTGGGCAGGAATTAGTCAGGTCCCCTTCTGCAGGATGTGGCTGTCACAAGGAGGGAACAGCTGTGGGATGACATGTCCTGGGAGAGAACATGGGGACATCTAACAGCAGTTCTCGATGTGATGTGTGCCTCAACACCTTCTTGGGAAATGMAATCCCTTCTTCTTCTTCTTCTGCAGAAACTTGCTTTGCAAAGCAAAACTGAGAGGGAAGGAAAAAAGAAAATGTGCAAACAATTTTTTATGAGAAAAATACAATTAGGTCATGACAATATTCTTTTAAATAAGCAACCACTTTATTTTAACCTACAAAAAATGCCATTTGCAAACTCTGCATTGTGGCCCCAGACAATAAAAGCTACTTAATAAAATGTAAGGGCTTAAATGTAAATATGCTTGAGTATAAAAAGTCGTAATATCATTTATAAMATGTCATACTGTATGATTATATATAAATGTGTAGCCCTATACCTGTACTGTGTAAAGGCACAATGGCTCTGGGAAGGTTTGCAAGCACAGTACCTGAACAACAGCTTCATCCAGATGTGCAAGGTGCCACGGTGGGAGAGATGGAAGCCCAAGGGCGTGCAGACATTCACAGATGCAGTGCCTCAGACAATCCAAGACAGTCCAGATTTCAAACTCATCTCAGCTCTTTCAAGCAGGGTGACTGTCAAGCACCTGGCCCCCAGTGMTCACACAGGCCCACCTGGAGGAAGCACATGCAAAGAGTCATGTTCAGCACAGCACAGAGTTTTACGTCTCCATCTCCCTGGGAAAGGCAGAGAGGTGCAGAAGTCTCAGTGCTTCAACCCCTGCCCATGTGCATGACCCAWCAAGGCTGTTTTCCTCTGGGATTGGCACCTTTAGCCCTGCTCCCTGCACAGGCACTCCCTGGGAGTACGCCCAGAGTTGTACTCTGCCTTCACTGTGTACATACACACACATTTTGTTACACACACACACACACACGTGTGTGTGTGTGTCTGTAACAAATACACATATTCGTAAATGTATTTATGTATCCATGCACATATCCCATAGATTATATTACATGCACATATCATAATACATATTTTATATATACATGATATATATTTTTTATATACATGATACATATTTTATATATAAATGATATATATTTTATATATACATCTCTATATAAACATTTATCTATATATATATACTTATCTATATATACACATATCTATATGTATGTATATACATACATATATAGATATATACAAGTAAATCAATACAGTCCTATATATATACACATCTACATATACATAGGTCTATAGCTATATATCTGTATATATACATACATATATACAAATATATACCACATCTATTAATACCGTTCTCTCTATATACATCTATATACATACACACACATATATATATTCATATAAAATGCATATATACATAGATACATATACACCTCAAAATACAGCTCTACAGATACACACACACACAAGCGAGGCCTTTTCTTCCGATTAGGTCGGGAGATTCCCGGTGGAATCGGTGGCGCAGTACCCCAGCGGGGCGGGAGCCAGCCCCACCCTGCCCTGCCCGGCCTTGCCCGGCCCAGCCCAGCCCCAGCAGTCCCGTACCCACCGGCTCTGCCCCGGCCCCGGTGCCGGTCCCGCCCCCGCTCTCCCGGCGCACGCCCGGCCGCCGCTTCCGTCTCCCCCTCCCGGCCGGCGGAAGCGCTCGGGCCGCTGGGGCCGCGGCAGTGCCGGGGCTGTGCGCTCCTCGCTGCCGTGCGCTCCTCGCTGCCGGCCCGCCGGTGATGCGGGCCCCGGGCCGGCGCTGCCCCCGCCCGGGCTGAGCCCCTGGGCCCGCCATGGTGCCCTGCGGGGCCGTGCTCTGGCGGCGCCTGCTCAGGAAGAGATGGGTCCTCGGCGTCGTSTTCGGGCTCTCGCTCGTTTACTTCATCACCAGCACCTTCAAGCAGGTCAGTGTCCGCGACCCTGGCCCCGACRCGCCGCGGTGTGGGTTAAATCATCCCTTATCCCAGTCTGACTTTTGTTCTTCAGGTGCCGTCACTCCTGGGTTATGCTGCCATAACTCCTGGGTTATTCTGCCATAAAAATTATGCTGTAAATATTTATTAGACGCAGGAGTTTAAAGTAGACATGCCTGATACTGTGATTGACAACAATAGTGGTTTGAACCAAAACTGGAAAAAGAAAATCGTCAAGGGGTTTGATAGYTGTTGTATCTCTTGTGAGTGGTAATTCCATTGGCGAAGCCCTCATGAAAGGGAAATACGTGCAGCTGTGGTTATTTAATATAATATATACTATTTCTGTGGTTGTAGTAACTTGAGTTCAGCTGTATTAGGTCATCCATGGTGAACTTGAATACCCTCACTTTACTGGATTGTGTATCTTCTGTGCACAGTGTATCTGTGTATAGTATGAAGTAAGCTACTACAAGTAGTAAGTTGTTTACACCATCGATGCTGGAATTTCCTGTGCTGCAGAGTTCACAAGTACTAGGTGTCTTTAACCGTGGGGAAAGCACATGGACTGAAGTGGCAGAAGAACTTGTACATTTGGTTGCATTCCTGTTTTTCCTTGCAGGAAGAGAGGATGGTGAGAGATCGAAATCTCCTCCAAGTGCAGGAGCACGAGCAGCCGATCATGTGGAAGGTGAAGTTCAGCTCGGGAAACAGCAGCCAGCTGAGTAACCAGTGCAGGAACTCTGTGCAGGGGAAGCTCCTCATTACCGATGAACTGGGTACAGTTGATACTAAGAATTTATTCTGCATATGGCAGTGCTGAAAACTGCTTTGCCTGTCTGACTGCTAATGGCGCTTTCACATAACAACTGCTCTTTATTAAGGCATTTTTGCTCAGCCCTTGCCTTTTTCTCCTCTGGCTGGATGAATTTTCACTATGGCTGCAGATACTGTTGGTTTGATTCTGTGCACACCAGACTTGGGCACAGTGGGCTCAGCTGAGGCCCAGGGCTGTGTGAGTGTGACTGTGACTGCCTTAGAGTCAAAGAATTCCGGTTACCTTTGCACAGAACCCAAACGTTGAGTCCTGCTCAGTTTACTGTGGTTGCTGGCAGAGTTGTTTGTCTCCCTGCAGTGTATTCCTGCTGTCAGAGGTGTTAGGGAGAATAATTGAGGAAACCTTATTGGCCTTGTRTGGAGGCAGCTCAGCCCTGCTGTAATTAGTGCTCAGTCACGRTTAACAAGCTCATCTGACCCTTGTAAACCCGAGGTTATTAACCACTTGTTTTAGTGGTTGAAGTTCAAGACTCTTTCCTGCCCTCACTGTGCTTGTTGCTTAGACCCTGGGTCTTTCTTGACCACAAATCAAGGCTGTAGAAAACCCACCACATCTTGTGATTTGCTTCAATGTTAAATTTGGCACTACCTGACTTAAGCTTTGTGCCAGTTCATAAGCTCTCTAAAAATTACAAATCTCTCCCTGTCTAATGCTGTGGTAGTACAGTTTCCRTAAGGATATACACCATGTTTCTATACTATTAAGGATTTCACTCAACAATTAATATTTCAGCAATCCTGCATGGCTAAATCTAAATATCTTCATATTGAACTGTAAAGAGAATTATCCAGACACAGACCCATTGAAAAAAATTTGTGTTATTTTTTTTTCCAATATAATCAATGCCAATCTCCTTCCCCMTTTCACAACAAGGAACTATGCCAGAAAGAAATCAGAACTTAAATATTCTGCATGTAAATACTCATACTGTATGTACAGCACATATTAGAGTAAGATGTAATAGTTGTGCAGATCACACCAGGCTGTTTGAAATGCTGCTCTCCATTTCAATGAACGGMTACTTGGGACTTTTGTTCAGACTGAGTGGGATCATAATCTACTACATGATAAGCAAACCTGTTCTTAAGTAATCTGATTCTTACTACAGGTTTTTGTAGAGCATGCAGAGGGGTGTGCTTTGCCAGTTGTTATCCTATTGCTGTTTTCCAGGCTACATCTGTGAGAGGAAGGACCTGCTGGTGAATGGCTGCTGCAATGTGAACRTGCCCAGCACGAAGCTGTACAGCTGTGACAGCTGCCTTCCCAACGGCTGCTGCAGCATCTACGAGTACTGCGTGTCCTGCTGCCTGCAGCCCAGCAAGGTACATGGACTTCCTCCTGCTTTCCAGCTGTTCTCAGCTGCTCAGGTTCCTCTGTGGCTAAAGGTGCTTCCTTGTGAGGAGCTTTTTCCTTAGAGGGACAGTTTCTTTTCTTGGAAGGATGAGGAAATCCTCCAAGGACCATATAGCTAAAAATAAAGCTTTAACAAATTTCCTCCTTCCCACCTTTGGGAGGAAATACGTGGAGCCTTGCAAAATGTTTCATCTTCAGGTGAATTGTGTTTGCTGATGGGAAATGATTGCAGAAAAGTTACTCCAGCCAGTATTAGTTTTATAACTGGCACTTCCCCAGATTCAGTTATTTTCTCTTAGGTGTTTTCCTGCTGCTGGGGTTCTRTAAGGCATTAGCCTTTCAGTGCTTGCTAGCAATCCTAAGTGGAGTTGCTTATTATTCCTCTAATACCTGAGCTGTGTGGGTTAGGCTGGGCTTTGATTACTCCTTGTTGAAGGAGAGTTTCTGGTTTTTGTCTTCTCTCTGCTGACCACTTCAGCAACATCTCCTGGAGCGTTTCTTGAACCGGGCAGCAATTGCTTTCCAAAACCTCTTCATGGCAGTGGAAGATCACTTTGAGCTGTGTCTGGCCAAATGTAGGACTTCATCACAGGTAAGGCACAAGCCCCATGTCCAGGGCTARAAAAGTGCCCTTTGAAAATGCAGCTCAATCCAATGAATGGCTGGTGTGTTGTACTTTTCTGTACATGGGCATTTTCATAAAAGTTGAAACTGTTGCTGAGAGCCAGTCTGAAGGCAAAGCACTTACTTAGTACAGGAAAAGTTGCACATTTTCTTTAGAAGAAAGGTGTTTAACTAAAAAGAGGCTGAGTTCAATGACTTGAAGATCCCAGTTCTTCTGGGGAGGATCTCGTTAGGATGAAAACGGTGAGAGCTGTTCCCAGTAGCCTCAGAATGCATTGTTTTATGGTACAGTTGGAGACTTAACCATGCGCTGACAATCATCTGTGTAGTAACTCMGAAGCTATGTTGTGATTTATTTGTTTATTAAGGAAAACTTGAACTTCTGTTACTCTTGGGATTTTATTAGAAGTTTTTGTCTAAGCAAGCTCTCGCCCTCTTAGTGCTGTCAGCAATGTCCTGCAGCTTCAGTATTTCATGTAGCGATAGGGATGGACTGCAAACAAAGCATAGAGTTCCAAATGTCTTCAAAGTTACTGGATTTTTTTGCCCATAGTATCTGAAGTCTAMCTTTTATCAAGAGAAACACACACATTTCAAGTAGCAACTTATTTGTGCTCTGTTTGCTTAGAACGTTTGATGATACTGTCTAAACATACCTATTTTTTTTATGATTGAATAAAGCTTATTCTTGTTTTCCTGGCAGAGTGTGCAGCATGAGAACACCTACAGAGACCCAATTGCCAAGTACTGCTATGGCGAGTATCCCCCGGAGCTCCTGCCTGTTTGAGAGCTGCAGGATCTGAGCAGCGGGGGGAAGGAGCTGGAGACTTGAATCCAGAAGAACAAGATGACAGCTGTTGCTTTAGCAAAGCCTCAGTGTAAAAAGCTCGTGTTTTATGTAGGGGCAAAGCCAGAGGTGAACAGAGGAAGTAAGGAACTTAAGTTCTTCATGACTGTGTCTTGCTTTCTTCATCTGCTTTAGAGTGCTAGTACTGTGCTGCAGTGCCAGTGCTTTCTTTGAATACTTCCTCTAAATTTCAGGAATCATGGAGTCAATCTAGGCTATAGAACRTCATGGGAAAAATATCTAATGTGGCTCTGTTGGTGGAGGTTCAGTTGTGTCTCTGCAGTCCAGAGACTTTCCTGAGTGACTGTWGTAGCTGGAGGATTTTTACTTTTAGAGAGCAAAGCATGCCTGCTGTACTTCTCTTTCTGGTACCCTTCTTGGCATGCATGGTGTACACTACATATGTAATTATGAATTATTTATTCATTTTATATGGATCACTAGCTGGAAGTATCGATGCTTTGCATAGCCTGTTGTGGATGCCTTTCAGTCCCTGTTTTGCTGTGCCAGCTGGAAGGGATGTTTTAGATCCTGACTAAAGTTGGTAGGGTTTTTTTTTCCTCCTTGGTCTAAAGGAATTGTTTTGGGATTTGTCACTATATTACTTATGTTCCTCTTAGTGAGTTTAAGCCATTCAGAACTCCAATGGAGTTGTTCTTCKGCCAAAGTCCCATAGCACAAGAGAAGAGCAGGGATCTGCCTAGGATGGAATGTTTRTTGTCTGTAAACACTTCCCTTGTTACTCTGCAGCAGTTTCCTCAAAGAGGAGCCTTAGTTTTGTGAGCAGCTCTTTGCTGGTCCACTTGCTGACAAGGGAGCAGGGAAGATTTGTTTGCTTCAACTTGTTCAGGCCTTGGTGTTTCAAATGTGCTTTACTCCTGGTTGTGCAGGAGGGAAAAGGGTGGAGTTGTTGCAGGACTTCAGTTTAATGATGTCCGTGTGCAYGCAGTAATTAGGATGTCAGAATGTGGCACGAGCCCTTCTTTGAGGACAGCTGTGTTGTGTGAGCTCAGCTAAAGTCATGATGCTTTTGATTTGCTGTTTGACRTACTTGCCACTCTGGAATTGTGGCTTGATCAGAATGACATTACAACAGCTTTGGTTCTCCCACAGTTTCTCCTAAAGTTGCAATTTTGACTCTCTCTTTCTAAATGCCACAAAACAGAGAAAAGGCGGGTACAGAACCTGTAAAATTTCTTCTCCCMCTGCAAAGTCCAAGTGCTAGACTAAACTGGGCTGTTCTCTATATGCAGAGGCTCATTTCTCTTGTTTTATCCCATTCATTTCCCCCATGATTTTGACTTTGTGTATGCTTGCTTAAACAGAATAAAATAAAAAATAAATGTAGATAAATGTCTATAGAGGCATGGAAGATAAAAAACACAAACAGACAGTGGTGGAATATCCTGCTGCAAAAGATCTGTAGAATTCTATTGCAATTGCATATGATATAAACAAGAAGTAGTACCYAACCATCTGATAAAATCCACTTCTTGGTGATTTTGTTCTTTCCCAGGAGTTGTCAAGCAAAATAATGGTTCCATCAGCACACTGTCTGGAAATCTTGGTTTTCCAAAAGCTTGAGAGCTTTAGCATTAGCAGTTCATCCAACTGAAAATCTGTCTYCCCTTTGCTGCCCTCCTATGGCAGCTTGCTGCAGCAGCCATGGTATAGTGTGAGGATGCAGTGTGAAATGCTGTCTTCAGAGGGTAGCAGAGGTTGCTTCTCTTTTCAATGTTAAGCAGATTCTTCACCCCTTTCCAGCACTTCATAATCATTTYCCTGAGGAAGGCCATCAGCTTGGTCTATCATATCATTCCTGCTGAGATGCGTTCCAGCACTTTGTGTGTTTGCACCACGGCTGATGAGGTCAAGATGCTGATGGCTTGCTCTTGCTTTCTTTTCCAACTTGATGGTAATTCCTTAGCAGGTGAATTACTGCTGGAAGCAGTAATTGTAAGAAATCATAAGAAATCAAGAACTAACATAATTTGGACAACTTAGAGAATTCCTGGCCTTTTCTCTCCTAGAAAAACAGGATGTGATCAGAAGTGCATTGTTACCATTGTCCATCCAATGGGACAGAAACTGCATCCTCCCGCCTTGGTAGCTGAGCTGTTCAACTGTGTCTGTACTATATGTTAAATCATTAAAAATTTGTTTTCCAAGATACTGCCTGTTCTTATGTCTTTCTTTGAACTACAAAGCAATTATTCCAAAATGGAGGTTTGAAGAATGCGGTGGACCGGAGGAGGACTTCAATTCATGTGTGGGAAAAGGCAAGCAAGTAGAGGCAAACAGAAAATCTATTTCATTTTAATCTAAGACATGAGCATGGTTCTGTCAATGATTAACAGAAAGATCAGACCCTTTGCAAAAGTGGATTCAGCAGGGGAAGGAATGCAAATGATTGCTTCATGTTGGGAGGATGAGCAATGTCAGAATCTGTGCTTCCTGATAATACTTCTGTGTGGTTTAAGTGATGTCCATTCCTCTCGTAGCAAGCCCGGTGATGCTGTGGGTGTCTGACATCTCCTTTTTATTTGTCAGCTGRGAGGCTGGGCTGGTTGATGGGTGTTTGGCAGCAGATTTAATGAGAGCACCATGGAGCAAGTAGCTCTGCTTATCTGCACTGAGGTCAGTGATGGGGATAATTGGATGGGCTCTGTACGGCCTGATTTCTGTAGTTTACAGGAATATTAATGCTGGTGAAAAATGATAGCAGTTGACATGTAATGAGGAACAGGTATAAAATTTAGCTGTACCAATTTGGAAATGGCAAGCTGTGGCTGAAGAGGAAGGTTCTAACTGCCTGCTTTRCTGAATTTTAACTTGAGCCATTGGCCTTGAAAGCACCCATTACTGCTTCACTGGCATGGTACATGGACAACTGGATAAAAATCCTTCCTGTCATGGGCTGGAGTGCGGAAATGGCAAACGCAGAGCTCTGACTGAAGTTCACCACTGAACAGTTGATGAGTTGGGGTTGTATTTTCTGCGTTCTCAGAATCTCACTCCTTGCAGTTCTTTATCTCCAGGCTCTGATCACTTGGAGAACTTTCTAACAAACTACTGGGAGTCAATTTCTGAATATAAAGCACTAAAGCACAGCAAATCCTAAGCATGAGTCTTTGTTCTGAAATTCTCTTCAAAAGCAAATGCTTTTTTTATTTCCTTCATCATTTAGCTGGACAGGCTTGAGCTGTAGGATTTGTTCTGTCTTGTGCCAGTCACTTAACTGCAAACACAGTTGATCCTTTTACCTAGCACCATAATGTGATGTTTGTTCTTCAGTTCTAGTCAAGGAGAGGTGGGGGAGGAAGTGAAAAGGAATTTTCTAACTCAGCAAGTTCCACAAAAGATGGAGTTCAGCAAATTATCAGTGCTTTAATAACAGCCCTCTGCATTTCTTTACAACCCGAGGCAAACAACTAACTATATGCAGAGGGGGGGAAATGCCAACTTCAAAACCTGCAGGGAATGATGGGAAAGTATTTAGTTCTTCATTTTTGATCCGTGTCTAATTAAACAGACAGCTCTATCTAATATTTTTGGTCAATTAAGGTCTGACTTGTAGCAACATGCACATTGTCTACATGATGTTTTCCATTTTGAGGCTGTTGTACAGCCCCAGATTTTTCTTAGAAATCATGGTTTTGGTAGATGTCTCGCTTAGRTGTCTTAAGCAAGAATTCTCAGGATGCCTTCAGACTGAAGCATGTTTGTTGCTGTGGTCTGCTGTTTTGCCTATGGTAAAATGACAGCTGCGGAGTAGAGCAAATGAAGAAATTAATTCTGGCTAAAATCTTGCCTCATAGAAACTTTTCTATTATGTATTTCAATTAAGGAGATAGAAGACCACAAGCTATAGTTGCAAATGGAACGGGAGACAAGTGTTAGGTTTTCCATGGATGAGATGACAATCTCTTTCTGCTGTTAATAGTTGAAATGAAGACTAGCACCTGATTTCTTGCCAATTTAATGAAAGYTTCCAATAAAACCCAGGCTCTAATTTTTTCCTCATATATATTCCATCTCTCTGCCTGCRCCTACGGAGTCAGGCACACTAACAGGAATCATGGTAAGTGGGAATCCTATATCCATTACCTGCATTTTCTTCCTGTCCTGCCCAAAATCTGTTTAGATTTTAAATTCCTCAGAGCAAAAAGACAACATTTGTACTTCCTACAACTTTGACCATGGCCTCACCTGGAGCCTTTAATGTATTTATTACTATGAATAGTGCCTGTCTTACATGGATGTGAAATATCACCATTTGAAGAAGTGTGATAAGGTTGGGTGTAAGTCACAGGTATGACATGTTTGTTTAAACACTGAAAAAAGGTAGCATTACTGACATTATCCTATGCAGGAAATGCATCCCTCAGGTATGTCAGATGACACTCRCTGTGCTGGATCCACATCTTCAAACAGAAAAATGTAGATTAGCTGCAAACTACGGTTACAGACCTGCTTGGTTATAATGTCTGAGGAAATAAACATGTTCATACTTGGATGAGCAGGGTCCTRATTTATCTAAATCACCGATGCCTTAAAAATACACATTCAATTAAAAAAAATTCCAATCCTCTGTAGTAGCAAATGCATACAAAAGTATGAGCAAGCAAATGTAAAACTCGTCTGCTGTCTTTTTGTCTGTTCAACTACAAGCTCACCTCCAGCAGCATTTCATCCGGTGTAGCAGCCAGGAGCTGCCAGCAGAGGTTACCACAGCCTTGGGATAAAGGCTGGTCCCAATCCATGGAGCTGGGCTGGCACACAGCCCTTGGAGCTTCATTCCCTTTGTCGAAAAGCAGCCAAACTTATGAGTATGGGACAGGAGTCATTGCATTGCTCCGGGAAAAAGCGTGGAGTGTATGTCTGGGATTCCTCCTGCACCTTTGGCCTGGCTGCTTAAAATAACCTGCAAAATAAATTTATCTGTGAGGACTGCCTGGATTTTCAACCTCTTGGGTGATCCTGGGTGTTAATGTGAAAAAAGAGATGTGACAGTCGGGTAGCCTCATTGATAACTGTATAGCATTAATGATGATGATGATGATGATGATAATAATAATAAGATAAAAAACAACTAAGCCCAAGTGAGGCCAGGGGATTGGAATTTTTTTCCCTCAGACACTGCTTGGTTGAACCTGTTTCCTGATTCTTTTCCCCTCACACAACCCCAGCCCCATTTCCTGCCTTTTTTCCCCTCATGTACCCCCAGTTTCATTTCCTGCCTTTTTTTCCCTCACACACTCCTAGCTCAGTTTCCCATATTTTTGCCCTCATGCACACGCAGCCCCCGTGATCTGCCTGGTGTGCGGCTGTGGTGAAGAATCGTCGCAGGACAAGGCTGTTGGACAGGACAGGGTGTGTGACCCTCAGAGCGATGTCCTGTGGCTCACAGAGTTCCATGACCGTGCCTGTGGCCATGGGAGAGCTGAGGTGAGGCTGAGGGATGGGGTGGCCATGTTGTGCTGAGGTGCTACCTTGTTCCTGCATCAGGAACATCCTTGTTCCTGCATCCGTTGTAGCTTTGCTTAGACTTCCCCTCACTGCCCACAGCCCAGTGAGGCTACTGTTGGTTCATGTTTGKTTAAAAGACAGTATTTTAAAGTGTATTTTAGTGTAAACCTCGCTGCTGCCCTGTGCTGTCCCCGGGACAGCAGCTGTGTGGGGCTCAGAGCCGGCCCTGCCCTGTGGGATGGACTCAGCCCCTCAGCCTGACTTTGCTTTTCCCAGCTCCTCATTGATGTGAATTGACTTTGAAACCTCCTGCCACCCCTAAACCTGCTTTCAATTTTGTTCTCTCAGCTCACTGAATGCTTTAGCTTATCTTTTTCTTTTCTCCTTTCCTCAGACCCCTCTCTTGATTCTCCCTTCCCCTGCTTTGCCTTGGCTCTGTCTCAGCTGAAGGCTGAAACAGGACAGTGGGATTCTTCCTCCCACAGATAAAGTTGCTYTTTTAAGAAAAGCAGTCCTCCTAGCTTTTGATAAAGCAGGGCATCTCTCCTTTTTTTCCCCCCTCCTCAACTTCTCTTCACCCCCACACTAATCTGGTGCTACCTGTGGCTATCCATTGTCTCAGTCCACCTTTGCTTTCTATATTTATRCAAAATTTCATACAGTCATGGTTRAMGTCTGTATTAAAGGCACACCCATCYGAAGTTTCATGAGAGAAAACTTGTGTTTCTCCACAGCTGTGCCATCCACTGGGCTGGAAATCAGAGAATGAATTTTCCCATTTATGTTGAATTTGTCCCTAGAAGCTCCMCTCTTGGGCCTGGATCCCACTGAGCAAAGCATCTCAAATATATGGATTTTGCTTTGATAAACATACATTTACTTTTTCAGCCACAGGAGTTCTAAATCTACTTGAAAGTTACTGAAAACCCCTATGTTTCTAAAGAAAGCATTTATCCTCATTCCAATATCCCAGCCTGCTGCCAGCAGCAGATGATATCTTGCAGGAGATAAATGATTTATGGAAAGGTGTACATACTATCTGATCTGAATCTTGACTGTGATAAGTTTATATTTAGAACTTTTTATAATACCAAAATAGAACCAGCATCAGTTAAGCTTTTTTTTCTTTAGTAGGTACTTAAAATTTTATTGTTATCTCTAAATGAGCCCAGGTAAGTTGTGCTCATGAACCTTCATCTCGATGCGTGGAAACCTAGCCCTACACTGAAAAGGAATTATAATATACAAATATATATATATATATATACATAAACAATCTTCTCCTGCTTTGCCTAATGACACCTGGGAGGACTAGTTCTCAGTGTTCAACAGGTTTTTTTCCTGTCCTGCTATTTTTTAAATTCAGGCTGGGCTCTCTCTGTATCTTGTATAGTCTCATTTTTAAAAGCTTGGCGTTTGGAAGTGAGAGATTTCCTGGTGATACATAAACTCAARCAGCAGCGTTGAATGTTGAGAGTTCTAACTTTAAATGCTCAGCAATTGCTTGYGAGGTCTATTCCTAAAACCATAATACATTTAAATGTATTATGTTTATCATCTGAAGATGGACCAATAAAGTTTCAAAGTTCTGAGTTCCTCTTTGCAATTGCAGAGGTTGATTTTTTCTTTCTTGTGTAAAAACTACTTAATTACCTCGCTCCAGCAGCAGCAAAAAAAAATATTCTCAGACCCATGAAAACATTGTGGGAGTTGGCTACTGATAGCAACTACAAGACGAGTGAAATAAAAATCAAACTTCAACCTTTGGTGTCTTAGTTGCTTCTGTTTATGAAATGCAAATGCATTCAGGTTTGGGGGTGTTTTTTGGTACACAAGTAATACTCAGCTACAGGGGATGTATTAAGAAGCTGCAATTTTTATAAAGTCAATTTTTCAGAWCCCGAGTTCTGCAACTTAAAAATGTTGTAGCTGGGGGTGGGTGGAATTCCTTTGGAATTTATTAAGTGCTGTAAGCTGGGCAAAGACTGAGAGCTTTGGACCTCATCAGGATTCTCCCTGGCTTCCTGCCAGCTGGCTTGCAGGTAAGTTCCCTGTGAGGAGCTGATATATTCTGTCCTCAAACCTGGAATTTGCCGCTGAAATGCTGCGAGAGATGGGGCTATTAAAACAAATTAAGCCATCTATTTGTGAACATTTTGTGATGTTACACTGTATGCACTTGTCACAGTGCTGCCACATCAAGGTTAGAGTGAGAAGGTGACTAGCTGGCAGTCACTTAATCAAAGGGAGCTGTTGATGTCTCAGGTAGCCCAGGCAGGGTGAGGCTTGCATGCTCCGTTGCTTTTAACAGCCAGATAATGAATATGCTTTCCAGAATTCGTGTTTCTCATAGGGGAAGCAGCAGCTGCCTGTGATCTGTGTCGCTGTCAAAGGAAAGTGAGATGTAGTTAATTCAGGGCTACACAACAAAGACATATTGATCAGGTCTCTTCTGGCTCTGGTTGGATTTCTGCAATAACAATGACTAGGACAATGCAGCAAGCCGAGATGGCAAACCTAAATATGCTTTGTCTTAGCCCAAAAATCATGAGTTCTTATCACCAAGATCTGCTGCTGGGCATCAGCAGGTTAAGAGTAATTCTGCTCCAGAGGGTCAGTAAGACACTGRAATCAAGTGAAAAGGGCACGTCTTGTTCATGTCATTATAAATGCATTTCATTTGTAGCTATAAGTTAAATTCATGGATTCAGTACAAACAGCTTGCAGTGCATAAGTTCCACATGATTTAAAAAAAAACCCTCTGCTTATGGTATCTGGCTAAAGTCATACAGAGCTGTTTACAGAGGTACTGAACWTTGCAAGAATTATATAGAATGTATGTATACATTATGTTTCCTCTGTTCCTGCTCTACCAGTAATACTTGGATGTGGATGATTATGTGCTATATATTTACTAGGGTATTGCAGTGTATTTTTTATTGCAAAGCTAAAAATCCTCGTGTGCTGGTTTYGTAATAAAAAAATGTAATTACTATTTTTATTTCTGCAGAGTTACCCAACTCATTCTGTCTTCCCACTTTTTCTTCCCGTTAGTTTCCCCTAATAGCTGCATCTGCTTTTCTTTTGTTCATGTGTTGCGCAGAAGAAAAATGGGTGCTAACAGGTTTGCTAATTACTATAAAAATCTTCCCAGCCTTGTTCAGTTCAGATCATTCTATTAGCTAAAGTAATGGAGTGCAGTGGCACGATGGTGCTCTCACTTTTCATTGTCTGAGGTCTTTCTGGTGCAATATATTACTGGGATTGTATTCTGGGGCTGTCACAATAGCTTTTGATTTCCTACACCTGCTGTTTTGTTTTATCTCAACATCCCTTTTTTACTACTACTTAATTCCCCTCATCCTTCCTAAATTATTTTTAAGGGCACAGGACTGTTTGCCCCCTGCTTCCTCTGTTTTTCCTGGGAATCAGCAAGGCTGGGGATTGTCATGCTCAGTACCTTGCAGATAGACCTGTGACCAGTGTCAGGGTGTTCACATCACCGCAACAGCTCCTGGCAGTTTTCAGCTGTACCATTGTACCTAAAGGCACGGTCTTTACCCTCACTGCCTCATTTTGCTCCTGACACCCATTTTTCCTTGCCTATCAGCATTGTCAATGTCATCTTCCTCAGCAGTATTTACGGCAGCAGACTTTTGTCTCATCACTCTGATTATATTAGCTCCAGTGATTGTACTTTCACCTCATTACTGAAATAAAGTTAACATTAATGAGAGTCATGCAGCTAAACCTCTGCTCACCTCTCCGGAAATTTATTCTAATGATGAAAAGAAGATGCATGTGGATCTAGTTAAAAGCAAGGCAGCTTTTCCCCCTACCCCCACCTAGCTACCTACCAAATTCAGTGTTAAATAAAGTCTTTTGTTATCAAGAGCTGATGATGCAAAAGGAGCTAAATACATTATACAATATTAACAAGGACAAACGTGATTGGTTGAACACTGATTTATGTACTGGTCTGCTACGGAGTTCCTTTATGACCCAAATTTCTTTGTTACTGCTGCTTCAGGAAAGCGTTTTCTTATATTTGACTCTCATAGTAAATCAGCCATAAAGCACTTGGGGGTCCTAAGGGGTGTGCTAGGAAAGTTCAAGATATTATCAAGGGTAACAGTAATTGTACTTCTAAACAAGATGAAGCATTGAGAGGTAGAAATTGTTTATGTCAGATGCAGCAAGGCTTTGACCTGAAAGAAGAAATATAATTTAGATAAGCAAAGTTCATGAGATAAACATACATGCTGCATGTGCCAAGCAAAGCGGTGAATGAGATCTTTAACTGATCAGAATTTAGATTTACAATAAGAGCAGTTCTTTTGCCACCAGTCACTGCTAGGGAAACCATATGAGGTGAGATAGTCATTTTGTGTTTTCCTTTACTTGCTTGTTAGTTAACATTAGAGAATAAGAATTTGTTTTTTATTAAATCTTACAAACAGCTACTGTGCTGTGGCATGAGTCCTGTCTGAGGCTACTGCCTGCTCCAGCAACATGGGTTACCTAGAAGGATAGTGACTGAAAGGAATGCAGCCTGGAGTCAACCTATCTGTCTGATGTTTTCCTTAAATTTTACCACTCCATGTATGAAATTAGGCTGAGCCTGATGCAGTTGAAGAGGTCTGATATGATTCCAATTAAACATTTCCTTATCTTTTAAAAGTGGTAAAAGAAGGACGTTCACTTTATAGATATTGTGAGCAAGCAAACCTTTGTGTTCAAAAATGCAGCTATGTCTTACTAGAAAATACCACTGGCCTGTACTGTAAGTTTTAAGACTTAGTGTTCTAAACAGCTGCCTTAGGCTTTCAAGGAAAAAAGCAATTCAAGAATTACCAAAGCATGGTTGACTCAGAAGAAGGAATGAAATATTACAGTACCGATAATAATACTTTGACCTATTTTGGGTTCCAGGATGTAAAAATACTTTCTCTCTTGTGAAGGTTTGTGATTTTGACCATGGAGTTTACAAGGAAGTTTATGTAGACTTGTCACCAAAAGAAAAGCTTTCTAAGAGGAAGACTGTTTAAGTTAGCCTTTTCAAATGTCAAAATCCTAAACAAAATAGATTAAGCTGGATAAAGGTAACCCTTTACAAAGGTTGATGAAATAACATTATCGCCCTTTGGCAGAGGGAGAAATTGAAACACAGTGTTTAGGAGACATTGGTCTTGTCAGATGGTGCAGCAGGAGTGGGCTGGGGCACAGCATCTGCAACTGGTCCCTGGATCACTGTCCTGCTCTGCCTGCTGGAGATTTCTGCTTTCTCTTTCTGAGCTTGCTGCTGTTGTGCCTGAAGATAGCACTGACTCATGTCTGGAGCCGCAAACTGAGTGTGCCAGGTTGAAATGTGCCTTATGAAATAATAATACATATTATGTTTAGTTTGAGAGAATTTTACGTGACTCTATCCTAAGGCAGCTTTTCTTAGAGATGCAGACAAAATAAACAAGCAACGTGAATTAACTAATTTTCATCTCATGTTTCATGGTCATCTCCACTGCTCCTGCAGCATTCTTTTAAAAATATAGTCCATCAGTTGCAGGTATTTACTTCACAAATTGCTCTTTTTCCTTTATGCGCACATCTCCTCTTCTCCCACCTGCTTCTCAGCTTGGCTTTTCCTCTTCTTGGTGCCCAGGAAATGCCAGTGTCTGGTTGAATGAGCTCTGCTATAAATCAAAGTGTCATCACTTAGCTGGTAGAAGTGATTTAATTAATGCGTCATGCCTTCCCCAGAGCCTCTCCCCACCTGACTGCTAATCAACCTTCATCAGCGGGAGGAAAGCGTGGCCCTTCTTACAACTGTGCAGGAGAGACCGGAGGAAAGGCAGTTAATTGCAGCAGCCGAGATCAGCCTTGTCACTTGTCTCTAATCTGTTGTCTGCTTCTTGAAATCCTGCTATCCCAGTCCCTTACAAGCCATGCTTAACTCCATTCATACAGAAATGGTCCAGTATCATCCCAGGGATCACTTTCTGTCAGAAAATGTGTTTGGCAGATGACATGTTTAAAAGTACCCTATTATGCATGGCAGTACTGCAGCAACTTTTCCAGCCTGAGTACTCTTTTAGCTGGAAGGAGCAGTTTATGTGTGAACATTTCTGCACTTCCAAGGTGGTGCTGTGCAGTTAGCACTGTGGATTGTGAGCCAAAAAATTGTTGTGCCAGTATGGAATTACAGGGCAGATGTTGTTAGCAAGTGGTCCCCTTTGTCAGCTGCTGAATAAATATTTGATGATTTTATCTCAGGTAAATATGTACCAAAATGATAAATTCCGTACAAGCCAGAGCATTTGTCCATTTCAGTTTGGTGCTTCCACCATTCAGGGCAGGATCTGTGGTAATGGGAATCTCAGATTTCATCTGCTGGATAATATGGGCAGAAGAATTTAGGGAGTGTTTTATTTGTCACATAGTTATAGAGACAATCAAGATAACTATGAGAAATAGCACTTGTGGGAAGCAGTGGTTTTCTWCTGGTAACTGGAGTAGGAAACTGAGAGTCAAGATTCCTGCTTTCTAGGCTTGACCACTCCCAGGTTGCCAATAGAAACACACTTGACTGGTTTTTATCTGGGTTTGTCCCACCTGTAATGTTTGCTGGGAAGGACATACTGCACTTAGGCACAGAACACACTCTGCTCTCCCTTCAAACAGCCCATGCTATGGAAGGGCCATGGGTCAGGGCCACTTTCTGTGGAAGGCAAGGAGGCTCCTCAGTGAGACGGACAGCAGTGCACCCATCTTTATGGTGCTTTAAGGTCCATGGGCTGTTGGGATGGCAGAAGTGCAATAATGATAATTTCAGCTGTAATACAGCAGGTGCTGGGGAGCACCTCTCTGTTTGGGGAGCCCAGGATGATATCTCATTGTGGGTTTTGGGGCCACCTTCAGCAGGACAGTGGAAGAAGGACTTTGCCCCCACTGCTTCTCAGTGTGAGCTAAAAGCTAAAATCCTACAAGCTGTAGGATGTGTGGAGTTGGGTCACAGTATATCTCTTCTGATAACCCACCACCCTCTGATGGTTCCCCACAGGCTGGATCACCACATTCAGCCTTTGGTCCTTCCTGGGAAGGCCTGACACAGCCAGCCAGACTCACTGGCTGGCTCCTGGTCCCCAGCCTGTCCTGTGACAAATGGCACAGATGAGTCAGTGCTGAGCTCTGGGCAGTGGCACCGATTCAGCCCCAGCTCCCAGTCCTGCGTTGCACCAGTCGGGTGCCCTGAGCCGCAGCCTCGAGGCTGGGCACTCTCAGTCCGACCAGGGTAATTACCATTATAGCTAAGCAGCTGTTTCCTTTGTAAGTCCATAATTTTGAGGGTTCATTACATGGACATAAAAGTCCTCTCCAGGCAGAGATTTGGCAGAAAAAGCCCAGCCAGGGAGCTGTTTCATCATTTGTTAGTTTGTTTATTTTTGCATCTGTTGGGTAATTCTTTGGGTATTTTGTATACAAGGCTGCAAATGATACAGCTGCAGTCATTTTCAGTTGCTTACCATTCGGGTCTTCATTGATCTTTATTTTTCTATTGGTCACTTATGATTCAATTGAAGAAATAAATTTCTATTACTATATTAAAAGAAATAACAGCATTTCCAGACACTTCACTGATTCTCTTTTTTCATAAGCGCATTGTTTTACTTATTCCCACAAACTCTGCTGCCCTGATTGCTTATTGCTGGTTCTGTTGTTTTATACTAGAGTAGTAGACAAAGACAGTATTCACCGCATAGCTTTGCTGCTATTTTTATTCCTTCCCCAGCTTTTTTTTTTTTTTTTTTTGACAGAAGTGAAAATCTGGAATGAAGCTGCTTAAATCTCTATATTTTTTGGTCATTTAAATTGAGAAGAACTTTTAAAGTAGTGATATTACTGTAATTTTATCCCAATGCAACTTGTAATAGAGTTTGCGCCTATTGAGAAATCCTTTTTTAGGAAATGCTATTGAACATAACATCTATAAGTATGATCTCTGATGGGAACTGCATCCTCAGGCTTTCAGAAATTCCTCAGCAGCCCCTATTTCTACTGTTTAAAGCATACCTGAGCTAATTTAAAAGCAAGATACAGTGATACCCACAGCAACCGATATCATATAAAGCTGCCTTCCTTTGTAGGATCTTGTTTAGGGCAGAAGACTGATTTAGTGGCCTTGTTGGAAGGATTGTGCTGCAGGTGAGCAAATGGAGCCATTCTTTAGTATATATTTGGATGCTAGGGAATCTTGTAGCTGGCAAGATGCTGAGCTTGTAAGTGCTACACCTGTGGTTATTTTCCTCTTTTCTTCCTTCTTAAGAAGCCTTCACACTACCTGATGGCTAAATCAGAGTGGTCATCTGGCCAGTTTCCATCTTGCATTGAAAAATATTGTAATGAGTTCCTTCAGAGAGGGGAAAGGAGCTGTGACTGTGTTTTCATTTCACAGTTGTAGCTTGTTTTAGCACTCTAACAGTCCTGTGTGTGACGGAACAGGTCACAGAATCAGGAGGTACATATTGCATTAGATGTGCTGCCCTCTAAACCAGGAATGTCATTTTTGGTGAGCGTTGTGACTCAGGCAGTGTCATCAGGAAGGTCTGTACTCTCTGTCCAAGTGCAGGACACTGAGGAGGGGCGAAGTCAGTAATTCCTGTACATCATGACCCTCGCTGCCTTTAGACAGGGACAGTGTGACCTGCAGACAGCATAGCAAGGAGAGCAGAACCCTGTGTCCTGTCAGACCCTTCAGCTGGGTCTGCTCCTCCTCTGCTCACAGCTCGGGAAAATTGGCTGTTACACAGGAGAGAAAAGCTTGTGCTCTCAGAACAGACCAAAATTCTGTTACTGCTCTCATGACAAATGCACTGTTAGCCATCATGTTCATAAGAACTTACAAATTCATTTAGTTTAAGTAAAAATGCCTTGCCAAAAGCTTTATATCCTTTTTCTACAGAAAATTGCTTTTTGGTGAAATGTAAAAGTAACTTTTGATCTAAGAATATTAATTTCTGAGGGGGAGATGTTGAGCCAGATGTTGGCAGAATCACAATGTCTTGGTTTGAAAGACAGGTGTTTGTCAATGAAAGTAGGGACTCCTCTTGAAGTGGTGAATATGACTCTTTTCTCTCTGAATTATTATAATTTAGGAATTATGGGCTTTCAGATAAAGATATGGGGAAAAGGGAATAATAGTTTTTACTAATATGTATAATAAGATAAACAAACAACAATAATGATAGCAATAACCAACTCAACTACAAATTTAGTGACAGTTTTTTCTGTGCTGTTACACACGTCATAAAGCTTTTCTCCCCTCCCAAAATTTAACAACTTCTTTTGTCTTTTCTGAACATTCAATCATTAAAGGTGTGACTCGTTCATTAATATATCTGAACAACAAAGTAAAAAAAAAACTCCATCCCCCCCCAAAAATTCTTAACCTCCAACACACAGAATATTCTGATTTGGAAGGGACCCACAAAGATCCTCGAGTCCAGCTCTTAAGTGAATGGCCCATACAGGGACCAAACCACTGTCCTTGGTGTCATTTGCACCTTGCTCTAACCAACAGAACGAATCTCAGGGTTGCCATTTCAAAGTAATTAAAACCCTAAACCTTGAAAGTATTTGGTATTTTTTTCTTAACATTTTTTTTGTGAAACAATTTTTAAATATTTAATAAAAAACAAACATAAAAAAGTCCCTTTCAATGAAAACAACTCAGATGAGTGGATAATGTGCCAGAGGGTTGAATTGGGAGCCTGGTGAGAAAGCTGCCTTTATGTGGGGAATGGAGGAGAAGAGGACTGTCATTTCTGAAGGTATCAGGAATGCAGGGTTTTTATTCTCTTCTGTGTTCTGCCTCTCATTCTCATTTTTGTGTGTGCATTCAGTGGCTCTTGCTGAGCTTGGTGTTGTGATGTGTCATTGTGATAAATCACCTTTTACTGGAGTTTATATTTTTTCTTCAAATGAAGCTGCCAGAAAGACACAATTTAACAGCTGCAAGTGACTGCAGCATTTTTTGTCACCTTTTCTCTTTCTCTCCTCAAAATATTATTCAATAAATTCTAACTAAATTCTGTTGAGGACCGTGTTTTCTAATGGGAAGGAAAAAATAACAGAGGTGGCAATTAACAACTGTCAGCACTAGTCAAGTATCTTTATACGTGTATAAAAATCTGATTTTCTCACACCTTGCTTATATTTGAGGAATCCCAACCCTTGTAGTATTATCCAATGAAGCTCTCCAAGACCCCCATGAAAAAAGAAACCATACAAATGTTGGGAGTTGCCAGGGATCAAATATCAGACTCATGGGTGTGTTATAAAGAATAATCATTGAGTGTTTTTATCTAGCCAAATGAACCCGTGTTGTCAAGTTTAGACATCAGATATCAAAGTCATATTGTGTCTCCAGTAAATTAACTAGGTTTTAACAAACACTTGTGCCATTTTGTCTTCAGACGAGCAGAAGTTTGCTGTTATGCTGATGACACTGTTCTTACCCCTAAAAAAATTGAGAATTAATATGGAAAATTATATCATATTTGTAGCAAGGAAGAAGTAAATTATTTCATTTTAATAAAAATAATTCCTACAACTTTGTTATTTTTGCAGAGCTAGCAGCTGGCAGACAGGATATGGAAAATTGTCTTGAAAAGTTTTATCAGGGTCATCAAAAGATTACATTTCTTTTGGCTTTGTCAAATTGTTAATTGGTTTTGACATTTTTGAGGAAACAGTTTTGGCAGTCCAAGTCACAAATAATAAGTTGTACATTCTTAAAGCCTTTTGGTGTGCTTGACAGTCACTTCAAAGATTACAGCCTCATTCCTCAGGAAACAGCTGGTTGAATCCCAGCTGGAACCTCGAGGAATCAAAGAAATGGGAATTAGTTCTTCATAGTTATGTAAAGTAAAACATCATCCCCTTCCAAAGGTGTCTGGATTACTCTAGGATAAGGTTAACTCGGTTGGTGGAATCAATGGTGACACTGGTCAGGACAGAAGTTGTCCAGTCTGACCCCAGCTGGTCCCTGTTTCTCGCTGCTTGGTGACTGGCTTTTGTTTCTTTGCTGTAAAATTTCTGAGCTCACTTCCATTGCTGTTTTTTCTCCAGTTGTTACTCTCAAATGAATTCGACATCATTTTGCCCTTGAAGTCCATTTATAGCAGTGGTTGTGAGTGAAAAATCTGTGRTGTGACATATTCCCATGTGAAAATCAAACCATTTCAGAGTTGTGTTAGTACTTCATTCAATTCTTTCTTMATTTTAAACTTTACATTGCTGGTGGATAATTTCTGATTTTTTTGTGGAGTTTTTTGGTTTTTCCTCTTGAAACAACTCTTAGAAAACACCATCATTACAACATGCCTCATAGAAGCTTCTTTTCTTTGTGTGACCTGGCCAGACATTCTCTTCTGTTTTTTTCTTGCTGAATCTCTCATATTTATTTTTTTTTTTTCAGAAAAGAACGGAAAAATAGGTTGAATTTTCAGAGCAAATTTCCAGGTGTTAAATGCCAAATTGGAGATGCCAGATACCTTATTTTGTCAGTATTATATGAAGGTCAGTCATGTCCTAGACGAATACTGATTGTGTCTTGGGTAAGGCAGTTGTAGCAAAGATAACAGATAGGCACATTAAACAGTCCCACCACGACAAGGAGTGCAGCTTGGTCATGGAGGAGAGCCCCATTCCTCTGTGGTTACTTGATAAACACTTTTAATTATCAGCACTGTCATTTGCATAATGGAATTGTACAGCTGGCCACACGCAGCGAATGGAGTTACCACATGGTCTCCCAGTATTCGGGCACAGGCAGAATTCCTGGAAAAATGCTGGCACTGTCAGAGGGAGGTGAGCAATTGCCCAGGACAAATGTAGGGGTGGCCTGCTCGGGAAGAAGGGGTTAACTGGGCAGGACTGGGAGCCCCTTGGGCAGCACCAGTTTGTTGCCCTGTATCAGGCACCATCCTGTTGGTTGCAGGAAGTTACTTTAGGGCAAGCTCTCTTTTATTTTTCTTTGCCATGGTTCAAGCTGTAAGTCTGGGGAGCAGCTTATTGACAGAGATCCAAGGAACGAATGCCATGGTCAGCTGTGCTTTGATACCCCGTGGTTTTGGCTSTGGAGTGCAGCAGGGCTGAGCAGAGCCTGCGTTTCAGGCTCTCCTGCAGCAGTGCTGAAATCAGAGCAGGCTGTGGGCAGAGATGGATTGGCTGCTTTACCTTCAAGGCTCCAGCACAGCTGCGTGGATCAGCAGATGGCACAGTGCTGCCAGCCATGGGCCGCAGACAATAGGAACTGCTCCTGTTCCCGCGCTGCTCCAGATGGGAGGCCTCTGAAGGGAAAATGGAATATGCTTGTTTTGCAGTGGTCTCTCCAGTTCTGCCTTCCCTGCGCTTGGTCTGCTCTTTCCTTCTGGGAGACACTTTCCCCCGTGACACTTGACTCAAGATAAGCACAGCCAGCCTTAGTGTGTTGTTTTACTATTCACTTTGACCTTGTAATAGATACAATCTTACTCTTTAAGCTATCACAAATCTTAAATGTAGAACAAGATTTAATAAATGCCGTGATTTCTGACACTTCATGGAATTACAAGTGGAGCTTTTGGGCTACAGAACCACGTTCAGTGGATGACATTCAGAGAAGGAATGCATCAGAATTAATCTGCTCCATCTGGGGCAGTCAGAGCTTGGCTGCCTGTGCAGTAAGAGTAAACAGGATTGCATCCTTCAGGATGACACAGTATTTGGCTTAAATAGGTTTTAATTTCATCCCATTGCTGAGGCAGTTAGCGCTGTCCGTCACAAAAACTACCTTAGGTGCTGCTCCTCTATGTGAATGGGCTGTTGTAGGGCACCTGTACATGGAACAGCATTGGCAGCTTAGGATGATGGAGCATAAGAGAAATAAATTGATTTTTTGGTTATAAAAATTGACTTTTTATTTGTGTCTCCATGATATCAAAAATTTCCTAGTGGGAATCCTTTGYTCAGTGATGTGAGTAAAGAGAAGGRGAGTGCCRTGTGTCATCTTGTGCCAGCCTCTGCAGCCCCAGAGTACTCGGTGACACACCTTGGTGATGTCCCACTAATGTAGTGCTAGAAACAGAATGAGTTGTCACAGTATCTCCAGTTTCTGACTGAGGGCTCACAGACGCAAATCRTAAATTCTGAGAAGGGATTTGGGAAGTCAGTCAGCTCAACAACAAATCCCATTCCCAAAGAGCTGCTGTTATTTTCCAGATACAACATTTTTACAGTACTATCAGAGTATTTTACAGAAAGATTTTCATCTCACACATGAAATATTAGGAATTGGTTTTGGTTTACATTTTTTGTCTGATTCCCAAGTGCTTAGTAAATGAAACAAGCAGCAGAGGATGAATATTCTCATCAATCATCTTTTGTTTGTATATCCTAGTCAAGACCTAAAAATCCTCTTGGAGGGAAAGGGGAAAAACTCTGACGGTTTTTAAAAAATCTTAGTTCARAAGTAGATGGTCCCAATTTAAGCTCCAAACCCCATAAAAGAATTTTTTCAAGTGGCTCCACAGTGGCATAAATCCAAGAGAGATGGCCAGTCTAGAAGGTTGCCTCTCTCATGGACATAGCTCTGACTTGGCAGCGTGGGCTGACCCCAGGAATGCTTAGTTCAGGGTTCCTTCACATGTTTTGGAGGGAATTCTCAACAGCCTCAAGAGTTGTTCAGAGTTTTCATGTCACATTAGCAATTGCAAACATCCCTGAAGTCTCTCTGAAATAACAATGCTACAGCAGACCACTCAACAYATTATTTTCCACAGAAAATTTCCTGCCATTCCTCCCTTGCTAGATAAAACTTCCAGTATATCAGGATTTCCTTCTTAAACGATTGCCAAGTTCAGCCAATGGTATTTTTTTTTGTGATTATATCTTCAGATGACCTCTTGCATCCAGAACCTCAACAAATAATTTGAATTTACACATATCCACAATTTTGACACAAAGATAACACCTACATGATGGCATTTAGAACAGGAGGTTAATTGTGTGGTTTCAACACAAATTGCAGCATTAAGGAAAATAGTTGTTAAGAATGGCTGCACCTTGCAGTGAAACAAAAAATAATAATTGAGTATTCCAGGGTTTGCTGTTGAGGCTGACATCCTAAATTTATTAATGACCTGGAAAAAACAGACCATAAGCTTTCAAAATTTGTGGATAAAAGCTATGGAGCTTGTAATGTCTAGGCAAAGATAAGTAAATCACTGGGACAATCATTATTGCAGTAGATGAATTTTCATTTGGCTACATGTCAGGTACTATGTGCAGGCCAAAAAAAGGCATTTTCTCTGTGACATGCTGGTGGACTTCAAGCTTCCCATTTTCTCTAAGGGAATACTGAATATTCTGTTAAATATTTAGTACAAAAAAAAAATGTCCTTCCAATGAGCAGAAGCTGTAGAAGAACAGTTGGGACACCCTGGATCTTTGTACCTGGGACTGGGGGAAAGAGAACAGGTGTACTGCCACATCGAATGTTTTATTTTCATATTCTGTGACCTAAGATTTCCTGTAAGCCTGGGATTTGTTTCTTATTCAACCCATGTATTACAGTATTTTTTCTCTGTCTACCCACTCTTTTACACTGCCAGTGCTTTTGGCACCTGCAGATCCATAAATGCCACACAAATTTAAGTTGCAAGTGGGCAAAGGGATGTGTCACAGCAAATGGAAGTTTGACACGTGAGTTTGTGGCCTTCACTTCCTGCCTTGTGCAYAAAAAGCAGCTCTTTTCCTACCAACAAAGCAGGGCTCAGTGGGTTTTCCAGCACAAGGCTTTTTCCTCATATTCAGTACATTTTATGTCATGCCTTGGGTCATCACCTTTATAGGATCACAGCATCTCGCTGTCCCAGTGGCATAGGGCCATTCTGAAATTATATAGGAAACCAGTCTTTCCCGGAAGGTGGGGAAAACCAGGTTTGGTCCTGCTGAGATGAGGATTCTGAACTTTCAGGTTTTATAACACACTAAAATAATTGTTTACATTGCTCAATTTGTCATCAGTTGCTCATCTACACTTGCTTTTCTTTGCCTCACATACTGCAGAAACACTGGAATTTTAGCCTTTTAGGGATGTGAGCATTGCATAAGACAACCCAAAATCAGTTARCACCTCATTAAATAAAATCAAACATCATACTACAGTTTCCATAGACAGTTTGTGTAAATCTTCTGCGAACACAGAAGTGTTGTTTCATTTTTTTCTGTAGTGTTACTCTTGGGTTACTTTATCATAGTCCTAAGGCTTCAGACTCACTCTTTGTTGCAAACCCAGTCTTAGCACTTAGAAAGAATTCTTCAAACACTCTGTTTCAGAAATACTTATRAAACTGTGTGCAAGACAGCAGTAAAACCTGCCAGCGCACCAGACAATATCYCTTTAAAGCACTGAGGCAGCTAATGATGGCTTAACACAGTGTGAAACAGARAGGGTGAGGCATTCCTAAGGCAGACTTCTTTAAAGTCTATAACTAAAAACTGAGCTTGCTTTGCATTRCCCACAATCTGACCATTGATTTGCAGAACCAGAAATATAATATAAAATAGGATTAATTTTAATTTCASTTTCTGTAAATAGGCTAACTTTAGGAAAGTAATTGAGGGACTTGGCTGGAAGTTTTATAGCTGCTTATAGCTAGCCAGATGTGGTTTAGGTATCTGCAGATCTGCAGCCATAGTTTTAGCTACAGGCTTATTGATTTTGGGGTAGATCCCAAATGAGTTCATAGCTGTAGGAGTTCCCGCTCAGGCCGTGCCTGATGGCTCGGGATCATCCCAAAGTTTCTTACCAGCTGGCAGCCTGAAGCTGAAGCAGCTCCTCTGTGAGCAGCCATCTGACAGCAGCCAGAAAGGCGGGCATGAGACCTGCTCTCATTATCAATTAGCACTTGGGATACTGGGGGCATAAGTCCCTGCAAAGAGCTGGAACAGCTCCTAGTTGAGAAATCTTCCTAGAAATCTCTGTTCAGCCACTGTGGAAGAGCTGATATTGCTGTAAGTGTGTTTAYCATGAACCTGAGGCTCAGCTTCCTCAGCAATCTCCCCCTCCCCTGTTCACCCAGCAGCAAGCACGTCATTTCCCCATAGGAATCTTACTCCACTTAATCCTGTGTCCTGGGTTATTTTGTGCTGCTCAACTTCAAGTGCTCTTAGCTTTACTGAACGTGTCTGTACCGTTTTAAGTGTCTGCTAAATTCCAAAAGCTGTTGTGCTGTGCCTGCTGCAAATGCTTGGATATGATCCAAGACCTAGTTCTGGCATTTAAAAGGGATTTTCCAGGATGTTACAATTCGCCCAGCACTGTAACTGTGCCAATCCAAAAGCTTTGCTGCCTTCAAAGATACACTCCTGCATGTAGTAAAAGTGTGTTCCAAGGCACACAAAGCATTAAAAAGACCAGCTCAACCGGTGGCTTTATTGGYATAGACACTGAGCTCTCCAGAGCTGCTTTCTCTGAGCCACTCTCAGGTTGTGTGAGCTGTTCAAAGTTCCAGTGCTGCTGTACGTACAGAAGTTTCTGTGACAAAGCACACCCTTGTGTCTGTTCCTGCATGCATGTGCCTGCCTAGAGAATTCCATGKAAAGGAAGAATGCCCAATTCCTTTTTTCCCAGTAGGTCACATCATCCAAACCCAAATACACAGATGCTCTCTACATTCTGAGTGATTCCATGGAAGAGAGGGAAAAGAAAATGTGTGGGAGCAGCTCTTCTACCAAAGTGTCTGTCTATTCTGAAAATGCACAAGTCCAAAGCAGCAGTGACATGACACTGTTAAAAACTAAATTACTTAATGCTTGAAAGACAGAGTGAGTTGGAGATAATATATTTAACAATAATTTAAGTAGTGCTGTCCTGGACTGAGTGCTCTACTGAGTCTAATATAAACTGAACTGTAATGAGCAAATTTACCCTATACACATACAATACAAAACTGTCAAAACTGAAGTAACGTTGCTACTGCTGAAAAGCTAAAGCAAACCAAACAAGAATAATCCTTTAAAATGGCATTTATGATTTAAAGTGTCCTGTTGAAACCACTGAAAATTTAACTTTGTTCAAATTAAGTTGCCTTGTACTGATTTTCCAGATCTCAAAGCTGGTCCTTTACTATGAACTTAAATTACATGCTGTAACCAAAACCAGGTTACTGTGATCAAATCTAAGGTGAGTGGCTGACATATAACTGTCTGATATTAAAAAGTCAGATAAAGATGCTTCAAGAATATGCCAGACTCAAACTATCAGAATCATGGAACGGTTTGGGATGGAAAGGAGCTTAAAGCTCATCTCATCCCACCCTTGCCATGGACAGGGACACCTTCCACCATCCCAGGCTGCTCCAAGCCATGCCCAGCCTGGCCTTGGACACTGCCAGGGATCCAGGGGCAGCCACAGYTTCTCTGGGCACCCTGTGCCAGGGCCTCCCCACTCCCAGGGAACAATTCCTTCCCAATATCCCATCCATCCCTGCCCTCTGGCAGTTTAAAGCCAAACCCCATTGTCCTGTCACTGCTTGCCCTTGCAGAGACCCTGTCGAGCCTTTCTCTCTGCTCCCACTACACAAATTCTGGTGATCCCAAAAGTTTTAAACATGTTCAATACAATGCTCAGGGTGATGGCCAGGGCTGAGTTTTCCTGGCTGGCTGATCACTGCTCCAACTGAAGGCTGAGGTCCCAGGTTTTTCAGGAATGCTGGAAGGGGCTGCAGAGACCAAAGCTCATGCTCCGTTTGGATGGCACAGCCCTGGCTCACAGGAAGCTGCAGCCCATCCCAAACTCATTTTCCCTGGCCTTACTGGTTTTATATTTTTAAGCTACAAGTGTTCCATGTCCCGATACCAGCAGCATGGACAGCAGTGGTTTTCCAGGTCAGACAAGCCAGTTCTCTAGGAAATAATTAAAGTGCTGACAAGCTCAGACATAAGACACATAATAAATTAGTTGTAGGACCTGAATAAGAAGGATGAACTCTGCAGCAAAAGCAATTACACAGAATTTCAGCCTTGGGACCACTTGCACACGTTCTTGTGTGTTGGGAAATCACATATAAATTTTATGTGTCTTTAGCAAAACTGAGAAATTATTAGCATAATATTAACATAAACAGATAYAAATTTTTAAGTCCAAGTGAAATCTAGGAAGGTTGTTGTCATTCTTCTGGCTTTAGAAGCAAAGCAGMAAGTAAGGAAATGCTTTTAATCTGCTCTTATATAGAACAACTGGACTTTTAATTACTGAACTGATATTTAAACCACTCAGCAATCTGCTATTAAAAACCTACCAGACCTGGGTTTCACAAGATTGCTTCTTCAGAGGTGATAAACATGCTGGCTSTATTCAAGTGGTTTTCAAGCCCTGYARTCACCACAGGAGCTATTTTAAATGCTGTATTTGCTAGTTTTCCATTTTGCCATTTGCTCTCATTTTATTTTTTTTTCCTGTGTTTTTCATCCCTTCTGGCCACATTCAGCTTGTATTTAGATATCCATTTATTTATGTTGGAGGATAAATTTACTCATAGAAGCCAGAGAAATTACTGGATTTTTATATCTTCTGTTTTAAAATCCATTTCATGGTGGGTGGAGAGGGCTGGGCAGGGTCCTAGAAGAGCTGCTGACCCCTAAAGAATAGTTATCATTTCTCTAGCAATAACTCGCCACTTGTCTTCTGAAAGGAATTGCCTACTGTGCTTCAAATAACAAGGGATATTGTTATATTTGCTTTCATATAGGCTACTGAACAACTAAGATACCAAATAATTTATTTTTTTCTTATTATACAAGGACTGGAGCTATTTTTCCTATTGGCTTGCACTGCAGTTCAGCTTGGTTATTAGTGTTAAAGAAGCCATTTAAATTTTAGACCTAAAAGAACAAAAATAGAAGRTGTGTCAAGAATAGAAATATTTCATGTTTGATGGTGTCACTAAATGCACTGATTCTAGGGGAAAGAAGGTGRTGATGGAACTGCCATGCTGGGAACATTACCCATGGGCAGAATCTYAACCAGCAGTCTAGGGCAAGTGGCTGTTGAAAATGAAATGCACGATTGGATTTTCAGTGTCAGAGCAGATGGAGCTTCAGCTTCTCAAACCTCAGCCAGACCATTTACAAGCCAAGCAAAAGTGTAAGTGGYAGAAGAAGTTTCGAGGTGGAGAAAKGCAATATCAAACACAAAGCACTTATTTGTAAACCTGAGCAGTGCACAATTTGACTGAGGAAAAACAATGATGTAATCAAAATTAAATGGAGTCCAGGACATTATTAGGATTAACATCTCCATTGATTAAATGAGTTGCTGACAGCAGCAGCAGTGTTGCTGGGCTATCAGTCTTGCACTCTTGTTTGACATTTTAAAAGAAAATGATGGATGTCAGCAAAATTTTTGCCTTTATTTGTATGACGTAAGAGATTCTGTTTGATGGATTTCAGATCCATCAGATCTTCTAGTTTAGTAGGATCCTGAGCACATCAAAATATTTACCTCTTATCTTAATTGGAGGCAAGTTTAATTTCTTCTCTGTGGTTCCGAAGAAGCTTTCTTCTTCTACTGCGGTTCCAAACGGGTTTGTCTAATTGCTCTTTGAACTAAACTAACAAAAGTCTATTTTGATTTAATCTGACAATTATTTCAGTGTAAGCCTGCACGTACATACCTTCTTTGGCCATAGCATCTTAAAATTGTCTTAATCCTAGTTAGTGTGTAGATGAGCTTTAATTGCCATCCTCCACAGCACTTTTCCAATGCTCCAAGCTTTCCATGCATTTTGAAAGCAGTGCAGCTGGACACTTGGCTGTAGCTCACCTTTCAGGAAGTCATCCTCTGCTCTGGCACAGGGATCCTTCTGCTGGTGCCAAAGCAGAGGCAGCGGCCRCACGGCTGCGTCCTGGCACAGGGCACAGATTGTCACTGACCTCTTGTGGAATCCAGTAATTGCCATGGAGCTGGGCCAGTCAGAAAAGGGCACGCTCCATCYCCTTTGCTCCTGGCTCTTCTAAGCCATTCTAAAACCTCTTGGAAAGAAAATGTTCAGCTGAAAATGGAAATAGGTATGGCTGCCTCTGATCTAGCCAGGCTACCCACACTTCCAGTATGGCAAGTGAGCCTTAACAWTTAGAAGAAATTAGGATTTACTGAGGTTGGTACTGACAGCCACAGCTCAGTTTGGGAGTGCCTGAGTATCCTTAGGGSAGTCTGTTGAAGGATACCTGCCTAGCAGCTGGGAAATGACAGCATCCTCACAGATGTCAGTGTGCTGCAGAAAGTCTCTGGATAATGCTTCCTACCCTCTTTCCATAATATATCAATGTCRCTCGTGTTCTGTGCTGCAGGATGATGAGAGCCTTGTCCTAATTGCTGCTGTTATTCCTGGCTCAGGTGGAGARTCTGGTCACAGCATTCATGAGAAGCAGGAAAATGAGTTTCTACATGAGCCAAGTCCTTAGATTGGCAGGTTTCAGTGTATGGCACTGAAATGGAAATCAAAGGTGTGCTAAACAGGTAGAAATTACAGCCTTGTGTATGGATATTTCCCAAAGATTAAGGCAGATTTGGAGTGAGAGCCTGTGCCCCACTGACCACTCAAGCACTGGGTCACTGCTTCCTMTCTCTTGTAATATCATTCACAGTCTTCTTACCCATGCCTAAATCTCCTGCTCTTCCATTCTTGCCCATTCGAGTCCCATCTTTAAAGTCCATCTTCCCAGACAACACTCAGGCCACTCTTTCTTCAGCCTCCTTTCCTCCTGCTAAGTACCTGTCACAGAAATATTCCTTTTAGGGGTGCTGTGTGTGAGGCTCCTGCAGCCTGCCAGCCCTGCTGGAGGAGCAGGATGTTCAGCAGCCAGGTGACACGTGCACAGTGCCTCTCATTCCCAAGGCTGATGAGGTGGTGGTGTCATCCCAAATGTTTTGAACTGCTTTGCCTTGCTGAGGCTACAAGCTGCTCTTTTGTCCAGAGGCCTCAAAAGCCAGGCGGGAAGCAAAAATGTGTTTCCAAAGATAGGAACACGGCATCACTGGAGGGCATTCCACACCTCATCCCAGCCACAGCCGACAGCAGATCCAGGGTCAGTGGAGGGGCAGCCCAGGGGGGTCCCTCAGCTCTGTTCTGYTCCCTGGGCTTTGTCTGCACTGAGGTTTTCTACAGATAAAACTGAATGATAAGGGTGTGGATTTTCCTTATAAATTACTCATATTGTATCCAGTCTGCACTGTAAATGTTATTGTATTACAGACTGTTTCTGTTTCTCCTCAGGAACAGTTGTGGGTGTAATTTTTCATTATTATAATGGTGGAAATAGATCTGTGTCCATGTACACACGTGTGGGAGGGCAAAAGTGTTACCATTCTAACTGGCCTAGAATAAATAAAGCAATACAATATTTGGTCTGTACAAAAGATTACACAGAATAAAAGCAGCCAGGTCAGCAGGAGTTTTCTCCCCTGCGTTTACTCAGTTTACTAAAACTGAAAAGAGTGGAATTTTTAAATCGAGGAGAACCCTTTCTGATTCAGGGCCACGCCACCTGCATCCCGAGCACAGAGGTCTCGAGCACTGTGGCAAAGAACACAGCGAAATGTTCGAAGTGGAACACTTAAAAAAAGCCCAACCAAAAATAGATACCAGTAATGCAGCAAGAGAGAAGGGAGAGGGTGAAGACAGCATCATTTTACAAATGTCTTTGTTGAGACAGTAACTGGATACAGAAATCCAAGTTGCATTCCAAGAGTGCACATCTGCCTCCCAGCTCWCATGGTTCCCAGAGCACTGGGGGTTAGCTGAGATCTTTAGAAGGGGCTTATATGGTTCTGCCTGTGAAGGCAGATTTTAAGATCCACTTTTGGGTGCCTTAAAGGAAATGAATGTCTGTTTGCTGATATTGAGCAGRCTATGCTCCAATGTGGCCCTATCTCCACACCTCTTTGTTCTAAAAGGGAAATACTGAATCAACTTTTACTACATAACTTTATTAAGGCCTGCTCTACAAAGARCCAGTGTCCAGCTCTGGCTCCAGTGAGACAGTCAGGTGGGGCCACTGCCTGTGGTAGCAGCTACTCRCTGAAAGAGTTGCAAAAATAGAGGATCTTCAGCAGAAATTCATGGAACAATCTACTTTGTGTGGCCCACAGAGGCCCAGGCAAAGCCTACTCCTCAGCAGGTGTTAGATGGGAATCTGATACTTGAGTAACCTGCCTGTGAGAAACCATTAATACTGMTGTCCTGGGCTCTCCAGAATTTCTTTGCTATAAATCCCACAAAGTCTAATTTTTCTTAATTGATGAAAAAATTAATACCATGTAGCCCTATGTTATCATGCTTCTCTTAAGTACRAGTTTGCTTTGAAAAAATTAGCCAAACAGGAAGATTTTTTTCCCAATAGTCATATGTGGATAGCTACATTGAGTAAATTGCAGCAGACAAGTGTTTTCATGTGAGGTTTTACACAGTTTTGGTGCATGAAGYCTCACCACAAGCATATTTGCTTTCTTTCTGTTCTGTCTTTTCCACCTTTGCATAATGGTCAGAGGACTGTAGGGAAGRAAGGCAGAGAGCTTTCCCATCCTGTTCATTGACTCCATATCTGCTGTGCCCTCTCTGTCWTGGTTCTCTCCATTTGTTTTCTGTTCCTTGAGGCTTCTCTGTGGTATCTCCTGTCCACAAACAGGGGCCACCTGCAGCTTTGCATAGATTTTCCAGCCTTGGAATCCCTTGCTTTTTAACCCTCTGTGATGCTCTTCTCCAGATCATGCAGATCAACTCAATTTATTTCTAGAGCCACAGCAAGCTTTAGCAAAGGCAAAGGCTGGAACTCTGTGGCACTTCTTGTCAGGAAACTCTTTGCATAAAGCCCATTAGGGCAGTACCAGCTGAGCTTCCCCCTTAACAACTTGCAGAAGCAGATTGAAACAAATTGTTCTTGTGGTTAGTTGGTTTTTTTTAAAAAAAAAAAAAAAAATACATGTTTTGAGACTAAAGTTAGGTGCCTGCACACACACGCTCACTACTGAATTATTTTAAAACAGGAATAGAAAAAACCCAGATGAAAATGGAGGTCAAAGAGACACTAAAGAAGGCATAAATATATTTCTGTTCTGTTTGATTTTGAATTCAAGGAAGAGCAGGCAATGCCCAGATTCAGAAAAAAGTGTTGTTTTCTAACCCAGTGTTAAAGGACCGAGGTCTAAAACAGATTTTGTAAGAATTTAAACATGCAAAGGGGAGTAAAGTGTTCATGTTTTTGTTTCAAGTAAGTAGAATTTAAGTTCTTTCAATTCTCACTTGTGCCTCTGAAAGTCTCCTCCTCCATGTTTGTAGCAGCAGTAAAATTTCAGGAAAAGCTTGGGGGACTCACAGGGATTATTWGAGAAAGATGCTTCCGGAGCAGCACTGACACTATACATTCTATCACACATCTGTGGCTATCCCCAGGTTAACAGAAATATGAGTAAATGTGAAACCTGAGACGCAGGTGTATCCTGCATTCAGAGGCATTTTCTCTTTAATTAGATTTTTTTTTTAAAGCTTGTTGCATGCTTTCCCACTTTATGGATATRGAAGTGATAGGTAACAATTAGGTTCCTTAGGAGATTTCTTGGATGTAAAGGCAGCTTAATCACTTACACAGGCCAGAGCTCAGGCATGCTCTATCTCTGTTTTGTGCCTGGGGAAGTATGATGTTTCTTAGACTCCCTGCGTCAGCGGTGAGATTTCTTCCTTCTCTAACAGTTTAATATTCCAGGATTTCCTGCAAGTTACCTGTGTGGTCCTGTGTGTGAGAACAAGGGCATCACCACAACAAGGCCCTGGAAGGCATTTTTAACAAAGGCCTTCTGTAAATGTCTGCATAAGGACATCCCATCAGCACCAAAAAAAAACGCCAGAGTATGACGTGTTCTGGTGAAGTGGCAAAAGTTCTGGAGAATTTAAGTGCTTCCCTGCTGGGATGGTGGAAGTCCATATCCAGGGAATACATAATAACTGACATTGCAACAAGCAGTTTGGGATAATAAACACATCCTGCTGTCCGGACACTTACACACACAGGGCACCAGAAGGGTTAAATACAGTTGTTCTCAGCAGTGTTTGGCCTGGCTGAGGATTAGAGCTTATTTTAGCTGTTCTTCCTAAACATAGCAAAGGTCACGAGGGACCAGGCTTTGTTGCTGAGTCTTATTGGCCTTGTTCCTTATAGGGGTTTTGCAGGAGGACAGGATTGTCTCGCTTACAAGGATAATAGATGACAAGCCTGGTCCTGATTAACCTCATTTTAATTGATAATTAATTTTAAACCCTATTTACTTTCCCTGGAACAGCTGAGACTTCAAGGGAATCACAACAGAGGTGAACAAGAACTGAAATCTCCCCTAAGGAAATGATACAGGCAGGAAGGAGAAAAGACCAARCTAGATGTGTATTCAGATTGTCAGTTTGAATTTTCATTAAATGTATCGCTTCTGCAAATGGAGGCCTCTCACCTTGTGCTTGCTCTTGCACTTGATTCCTCTGCAAAGGCATCCTGGTCTTGTAGTGCAAAGATCTCTACATTCCAAAATCTGTGTCCTGCTTGCCACTTACTCTTCGTTTTGCTTTATTAGGACTCCTTTTGCCTCATTTCTGAGCCTGGAAATTTGGTAGAGTGGTCTGTTGGCCATTTGGGAGCATGATTTCCTTTTGTACTTAAGGAATATGTGATACTGCATCGTTTTTCAGTAGTGAAAGCTTGAGAATTTGTGTAATAGGTCATTTTTATTCACAACCCCACAGTCTGCACATTCTGGTCTTCGTTCTGCAAATCAGAGCCTTTGGGGATTAACAGCTGCATTAAGTTTTCTAGCAGCACATTCCTGYAGGAGCTTTCCTTATCACAGTTAGAATCTGAAAGCCACGATGTCTGCAGTCTGCCCTTCACAGCACCGCCTGGAGAGGGCTCACCAATCATTTTACAAACATTAAGGAGTTAATTCTTTAAACACCTTTGAGATGYGTGTCATCCTTATGGCATAGGCTGATAAAATGGAAGTCTGAGTAATTTATTCAGGGTCACATAACATCTATAGCAGAGGCAGCAACTCCTTCTGGCACTCAGAGCTGCTCTGAACTTATTTCCAGGACAATGTTCCAACATGAGCTGCATTCTGAATTACGTTTTATATCAAGATTGCAGTTCATCCCTCTGTAACAGTTATGGCATTGCAGAATCTCTGCTCAGGGGAATTACCAACACCATTTACTCAGTTATGTTTGTAGCCTATTTAGTACCTTCATCCTCTATCACAGAGCTGTTTAAAATAATGCAGATAATTTGCTCTGAATTTACATAATCTCACTTGATAGGTATAATCAAGGTCTATTCTCACTGTAACATTCTGAGGTATTCACACACCGTGAATATGAAATGCCACCTGTGACACCTCCCCTGCCTTTAGTAAGCAGAGCACCTCTCTGCTGAGCAGAGTGCTTCTTATTAGCCACCACTTTTCTGAGGCCTGACCTGAGTTCCCAGAGTGACTGAGGCTTTAAACTGGACAGTTCTAAGKAATGTGTTCGAGCCCCAACTTCAGGAGTGCCTTGCATCTGTCACACTGCATAAAGTGGGGATATTCTGCTGCCAGCTCTTATGGTAAAGCTCAGTGTTTGTTGAGAGAGGACACTGGGATACATGCACAGAAGGAATRTGGAAATTCTATTAATGAGGGCAATTTAGTTTTAATAGCTGCTATGTGAGCACTGGATCTGCTCAGGCAGAGACAAGTTATTAAAGGTGATAGTACAGTGACGATTAGAGCAAGCCCCTGGCTACAATCTTTCCTGCATTTAAAGTCATTTCAAGCATCAGGATCTCRCTGTTACAACTGGCAGCACAGGTGGTTTACCTGCTTGCTCCCACACGTGTTGGATTTCCCCAAGCTACATCTTTCATGGGGGTTTTCACAACCTTTTCTTTCCTTCCTTTGCCCGCACCCCTTTGCACTGGAAGGAGAARAATATTTCCCCTTTGCTTTCTTCCTAAAGGCTGCAATGTATTTTTAGCTGCTCAGGATGTCTCCAAATAACACAGCGACTCTGAACTTGCATTGTCAGCCTTCCCTGTAAAGCCCCTCCTGGGAGGTTTATGGCTCACTCTGCACAGCTTTGCTGATGCAGCGTGTAATGTTTATACCTGCAATCAAGCATTGGCTGAGCTGCAGCCCAGTGCTGGCAGCTCTTCCTTTCTCCCTCTGCCCCCACCTCTTCCCTTGCAACTCCCCTCTGGTGATACTGGATTGATAAAGTGCATACTGTGGTGATTGCCTGTATAAAAGTGAAAAAAAAGGTTGTTACTCAATAGCCAGAGAAACTTGTATGTGCTCTGCCCAGCATGTATGAGATGGACTTGGGGGTCTATATTTCTTTTTCTAGATGATTTATAATGCCTTCCTCCCCTGCACTGCTGTTCTCCAAGCCATTTAATGGATTTTGAGATTTACCAGATAAGAGGTTCATCTACAGTTTAGAAACTGTTTTTCTTTTAAACAGAACACAAAGGTTAGTTTCTTTCCTTTTTTTTTTTTTTTTTTGGGGGGGGGTTGGATACTTAACAGATCCTTTTGCCAAAGTGTTTCCTCAGAACTGCTCATCAGAATTTTTACCAATCCACAAAACTACTTTGAAAAAGCATCTTTGAAACAGGGGCCTCATCTGGATGGGAAAGTGAGGCTGATTCAACTGGAGCAGGATTCTAAAATAACTTACTTAAGCACTCACAATAGAGACAACTTTATTTGAATTTAAGAGGGTCTTACTCATACTTAGCTTTGGTTTTACTGTGTATTCCCAGCCCATGTTAGCTAAACCAAAACAAACATATCTTACAGGCTTTTGCCAGCATTTGACTAAATGGGTTTGAAGTCACTCTTTKCTTAAATCAGTGCAGCTGCGGTTGAAAATAAGGCCAAATGCATTCAGTTAATCAYGAAGACAGTGCCAACAAAATGCATGAAAAAAGGCATCATGCACATTTTTCATGATTAATGTATCTGCAAGTTCTCAGTTACAGGCACAGAGATGCAAGTGGASTTGAGTCTTGAATGCCATGGAATTACAGATGTCACTGTTGTGTGCATTTCTATTTATTTTAAATCTCCCTAAAGTGAAGAGCACTTTATATGTCACAGTTTGCCCRTGTTCAATCTAAGGAAGTTGTAGTTACCACTCAGCTGTACTTTTGGGAGTCTTCTTCTCTTTTTCTTGCTAGGATATAACATAGTGTCTAAAAATACAGGTTGTGCTGGCAGGTCTATCTTGTGATGCTTTGAGTATAGATTTTCACTTGAAAACATACTTCAGGACTATATAAATCTTTTTCAAGGTCTCCGGTACTTCTTCCTCTCACCCTGTGATCCCACCCAGATCTCCTCTGGAAGTGTCTCACTCRATGTGACTCCACTTATCAATGGGGTTCACTGTGTAGTTAAAAGCTGCTCCAAACTGAGCTAATTTTGTTCGTTTATCCTTGAGCATTCTTRCTTAATTAAAATGGGCCTGAGGGAACTACAACTATCTTAATTTATCTTTTACCAGAGAAAATGTTTGAAGGCCGTGATTTTATGCAGATCCAGGCTTACTTATATTAACAGAAGATACTTTTGGTTGCCCAACTCATTTTTAGGCCAATATCTGGGACTCTTTTGCTGCTGCATTGAATTTATGAAGCAGCAGCAGAGGKGCTGAACTGAAGAGGCATCACTGGAAATGCTGCAAAGGAAAAAGGTAGCTAAGTGTATCTTTGTAACATAATTCAGTCAGACTTCTGTTTTTATGCTTCCAAGTGGATATACCTGTTGTTTCTGGAGCTTAAATCAACATGCAAAGGAGGGGCTTGACCCTTATTCACTCATAGCAGTTCCTGCCTGATCTTTGACTTGGGCTTCCACACTACAGTCAGCCTCCAGCTTCTTAAGTTTCCATTTATTATTTATTGCAATAACTCAACTGAAAGATGAATTTAATCTACGAATTCTTGAGTTCCTTGGCTCTAAATCCTGTTATTCAGCTGCTCCTAACTAGGATAGGTGGTTAAAATGTTGCTGCTTTACAACTGTGGCAAATGTCTGCTACCTGCCTGTTTTCTTTTGCAGTTTACCCTCCTTGAAAGTAGAGCCACCACCAGGCATATGAGACTTGGCCACCAAACCCCATCATCCACTTGAGATCTAAGTAGAATATTCTTTATCCAATAGAGAAAATATTATTGTGTGGTTTCTTCAATTAGTGTTTAGCATTGTGCTCTTTCCTAGCAGTGCTGGAGCAATTGTTCTTTGCTGAAGTTGCTTTGCAATGTGGTGAGTGTTGTTTATCAGTTGCTGTATTTTAAATATGCTGAGGACAGACATATGGTTTTAGCTCAGAAATGCTTGTTAAAAGCTTCCTTCTAATCTAAGGTTAAACAGAGAGTTCAGTGTATGTGTGTTGTAGAACAAGCTCTAACAGCTGTGAAAATGAAGTAACCATTTCTCTAACAGGCTTTTGGAGCAAAATTAGCTTTCTAAAGTACATAAATAAGATGATAGGTCGCTTTCATACTTATCAACCTCAGAATAATGAATTAGTAACTTATACTTCTGTGTTTGAACAGCAAGGCCTTGAAGAAGAAAGAACTTTTCTCTCCCCAAAATGTTACTTTCAGGTAAGAGAGATCTGTCATAAAGCAATTTCTCTTTTGTTCACATTTCCAAACAATTATTTTTTGTTGGTTTTTTTTTTTTTTTTTTTTTTCATTTGTCCCTATTCCATCTCTCAGTAATATGGCCTATTTATCTTGAGACATGTTTTAATTACAGTAAGATTTGTGCCTAATGCAGCTTCCTCAGAGTTGACAAATCTGGAAAGAAGCTTGAAGGTGAATCACGTTGCAGGTCATCTCTGTGAGTTTGCCATCGGGGAAYGAAGGGAATGTGCTGTCTAGGTAGAGCTGTCTCAAATACTGTGTGGCACCATCAGGAAATCATGAAAACGTTTCCAAGCAGTGACTGCACAGCCAGGGATGTTTTGTTGTGAGGAGCYGGGTATGGGCAAAATGTCAAAGGTGTGGCTTGCTCTGCCCTCCTTGCCTTCAAGCACTGAAGCTTCATTATGTGACTCAGGAGCTACGTGTGTTGCTGTTCACATCAAAGCTTCTCACAAAAAACACACAGCCCTGACTCCAGCTCCCAGTTCCTGGCAAACTCTCTGTCAGCTTGTGTATGAGACTGTTCTGAAGTAAACTTTCTTATTTTTTTGAGTTAGGAAGTGCTGCGCAAGAATCCAGAAATTTTGGTTTTGAACAACAAGAAGAAAAGATGTTGCCAAAGAGGGATCCTTTGAAACTCTGGCTTTGTAGAAATAAGGGTAGAAGTGTCAGCTGCAGGAACCTAAATCAAAGTTAATCCCATCCATGTGTCCAACACACTTCAGAAGAGTGTCCCACCACCAGCAGCTCTGAGCTTCCCTCCATCACCATTCAATCAGTTAACTCAGTAGAACATGCGGCTCTCAAAGAAATTTACACACTTATCTTCTGTGGGTGGGTGCAAAAAGTAAAATGTAGGCAAATAGCAAGATAAGTTGTTACCATCCTGCCCACATTTTGAAACAACATGGACCTCTTGGTCAGTGCCAAGGCTTGCTTCCTTCCCAGGATTTGGCTGTAACAAAATACAGAGGGGAAAAACAGCCCCTTCTTGCAACACAGGTGCTGGTGGCACAATACCACGTGCTGATCTGGATTCCATGGATTCCCTCCGTGCAGACTGGCTACCTTAAAGTGGAGGAAGAAATCCTTCAGTTGATGGCAACAATCACGAAGCTGATTGATCTGGCAAGTTGCAGCCTCAGCAGAGACTGGCCACATCTCCACTGATCTCCTGCTTCTTKGATTTCTTCTTAAAAAAATATTCARAAGTATGTGTATTTCTGGAGGGCTGATCAAGAAGCCATCAGGGAATCAAGTTAAATAATGTTTTTATTGTGTTTTCTTCTGTAGTTTTATGAGTGTTTATGTGTGGGCTTGGCTAAGAGATGTGAGGTCAGATAATACACTCACAGTACTGCAAATGCAAAGCTTTGTGCTGAAAACCACAAGTGACTCCAGATTTTTCTCACTGTTTTTACAGACAATTTACTCACAATCCCACCTGCAGTGTTTTAAAAACTAAGTAGGTGAAGACATTGTTTGGAACAGAACCTGAAAAAACAAAATGCTTATCTCCAATTTTACATTTCAGATCCTGCCCTGACTCCATACATAAGTGAATAAGCCTGCAAAACCATATCACAGGTGCCACATTTTGGATTTTGGTTCCCAAGATACTTTAATACAGTAAGGACAAAGCCCATTAATCCAAAGATAGCATGGTGTTACAACAAAACAGAGCTGAGCTGTAATCCTGAAGCTTATAGTTTCAGGAGAAAGATTTAATGTCACCTCAGGGTGGTTGCCTTTTTCTTTTTTTTTTTTTTCCTTGGTTCTGTTTTGTTTTCAGGCAAACTTCAAAGTGCCTCATTAGATGCCTTCAGAAGTCATGAAGATGAAATGAATAAGAAGCGATTCAGGCAAATTGTTGACTCTGGAGAAGGGTTTTAAAAAACAACAACACAAAAGCAAAACCCCTAGGGATAGCTGTAATTGCATATCTGAAGAGTATTTCAGCGCTGGTCTGCCAGCCCCACTTAGCTCAGGCACCTTTTCTTCATCCTGAGAAGGGCTGATCCTTTTTGTCCTGGCTTCTCAAACATCAGACTAAATTTTCCTTGACTGTCTAAATTTCCCTTGACTGTGTCATAGCGATTGAGCCTCACAGACTTCCTGTGGGGAATTCTTTATGCTACAGAGTAGATTTGTTGAGTAGAGAGATATTCAATATCTGTTTTTTAAAAGWGTGTAGCAATCCAGACAATTCGATAGCTGTGGAGGAAAAAGAATTTTTWWAAAWAAWAWTTATATTTGTTAGTTGAACAGTGCTGGGATAGSGTGAGAGAAAGAAAAGGAACAGGAGGGAGATTCTCAGTGGTGAATGGTTTGCATAGCGCGAGGAGGCAAATCCTCAGGTCATGCTGAGCAGTGAGCAGTGTCCTTTGGAGGCCGCGCTTTGGTGAGGTTGAGGTGAGGTCTCAGGTGGAGCTCCTCGGCGCACCCATTCCTTTGTCAGCCGGAGCAGCCCGCAGCCAGGCTCCGCTGCACGGGGCAGGTGCGGGCAGCTGCTCGCTGAGTCAGCGGGGAAGCTCTGGCTGCCCTGCCAGCTCTGC